>NC_060197.1:29652473-29808944 GCF_021184085.1 Oncorhynchus gorbuscha
TGGACATTAGACTGTTGAAAATCTGTCCGTTGGTCTGATGAGTCTAAATTTGTGATTTTTGGTTGTAACCGTCGTGTCTTTGTGAGATACAGAGTATCTGATCTCTGCATGTGTGGTTCCCACCGTGAAGCATGGAGGAGGAGGTGTGATGGTGTGGGGGTGCTGTGCTGGTGACACTGTCAGTCATTTATTTTGAATTCAAGGCACACTTAACCAGCATGGCTACCACAGCATTCTGCAGCGATACACCATCCCATCTGGTTTGCGCTTAGTGGGGCTATCCTTCATTTTTCAATAGAACAATGACCCAAAACACACCACCAGGTTGTGTAAGGGCTATTTGACCAAGAAGGAGAGTGATAGAGTGCTTCATCAGATAACCTCACCTCCACAATCACCCGACCTCAACCCAATTGAGATGGTTTGGGATCAGTTGGACCGCAGAGTGAAGGAAAAGCAGGCAACAAGTGCTCAGCATGTGGGAACTCCTTCAAGACTGTTGGAAACACATTCCTCATGAAGCTGGTTGAGAGAATGCCACGGGTGTGCAAAGCTGTCATCAAGGCAAATGGTGTACCTCAATAACAGTCTACACATTATCACCTGTACTGTTGTTATAGCAGTGTGTACAACCATCTCCCTGTAACTATTCCCCAGGTTGTTGATGTAAATCAGAATGTGTTCTCAATCAACTTACCTGGTAAAATAAGGGTTCAGTAAAAAATACTGTCAGACCCACATAGATGATGCAGTACCTGATGAGAGAGAAATTGTTGATTGAATGTTTATTATCTCTATGGAACTGTGTTTATTAACAGTCATTGATAGAGTTTTCAGTGTCACTACAAATCTGACAGTCTAATGCACGGTGCTCTCTACGTCCTAAATGGCACCCTATTCCCTATTGAATGCACTTCTTTTTTTTACCAGGGCCTATAAGGTACTATATAGAAAATAGGGTGCCATTTGGGCCGATCAACAGTGTACTGGTCCACAGCTCTTTGAGAGGGGTGTTTCACCTTGATCTGGGAGAGTGGAGAGAGAAGGTAAAAAGAGAGATGCTCCCATCTATAGTCTGCTGTGAAGTAAATAAAGTGTGCAAGTTTCTATTTGAAGTAGATCTGTGCGTTCACTTCAAAGTCGGCATACTGCCTGCCTACTGCAGGAGCTGGGGTATACAGAGGATTGGTGTGAAGTTTTTAAACACCTTGCCTTTCCGACGGATCAATCTACACATACACTTTGACACACACCTTCACCCCCCCCCCACACACACACACTTCTCGGCTGTAGAGGATATACTACCCAGGCACTCTCCAAACAGAAGAAAGGTGACCTATTTTCACAGGGGAAAGAATCACAAAAGAGAGAAAGAGAGAAAATCCCTTTGAAGAGAGGAGAAGAGAGGAGAAGAGAGGAGCTGGTTTTTTTTGGTCTTTTTCCACAGTGTGAAGGAAGGCTCACCTCAAATTACCTGAACACTAGCTGCTGCTGTGGCAGTTTCTCACACAAAACCCATACACATTCACATACACTACACACACACACGTCCAAGTAACTCAGAGGACTGAAAGCATCAGAACAAGGGAAGGTGGTAGGGACTATAGCGCTTTAACACACAAAAATAAATAATATCCTAATGCCCCAGGGCAGTGATAGGAGACATTGCCCTGTGTAGGGTACTGTCTTTCGGATGGGCTGTTAATTGTGTGTCCTGACTCTCTATGATTACTAAAAATCCCATGGCACTTATCGTAAGAGTAGGTAGTATTAACCCCGGGGTCCTGGCTAAATTCCCAAACTGTCACCAGGTTGTCATGGTAACGATGTGATATCATGCAGTGATACTTTAGAATTTTAACTATTCTTCATAAGGCCAATATACACCGAATGTACAAAACATAAGGAACACCTGCTCTTTCCATGAATCCAGGTGAAAGCTATGATCACTTATTGATGTCTCTTGTTAAATCCACTTCAATCAGTGTAGATGATGGGGAGGAGACCAGATAAAGAAGGATTTTTAATCCTTTAGACAATTGAGACATGGATTATGTACTTTATGTGTGTGCCATTCAGAGGCTGAATGGGAAAGACAAAAGATTTAAGTGCCTTTGAACGGGGTATGGTAGTAGGTGCCAGGCGCACCGGTTTGAGAGTGTCAAGAACTGCAATGCTGCTGGGTTTTTCATGGTCCACAGTTTCCCATTTGTATCAAGAATGGTCCACCACTCAAAGGACATCCATCCAACTTCACATAACTGTGGGAAGCATTGCTGTCAACATGGGCCAGCATCCGACAGCAACTTGTAGAGTCCATGCCCTGACAAATTCATGTGGTTCTCAGGGCAAAAGGGAGTGCAACTCAATATTAAGAAGGTGTTCCTAATGTTTGGTACACTCGGTGTAAATAACATTCCAAGCTTAAAGATGGAATCCTTAATGGTGAAACTGCCACATCCATCTGTGATATTACAACAACAAAGAAGTTACTGCAAACAATGAACACAATTTTTCCCCCTCGGACATCATTGCACGTGACGCATACAACAATATTAGTCTCAAGAAGACAGTCTGCCATCAAAATTGAGAGTAGTAATGGAAAGCTCCACTAGCCTGTTGGAGAGGATTAGTGTACAGTGCCGTATCTTAATTTGATGAACATGTTGTTGCAGGAATTTGCTAACTATTAGGTTTAAAAAGGCTTCTAAAGTTTGTAATTTCCACTTCAACATTTCAGACTTAATTTGCCCTATTGAAAAATGTATCAACCCCTACAAACAATATCCATTGCTGCAGGATTATTTTGCTGCTGTGTGAAACTGGGTCAAATTAATATACGGCATCTGTAACATGTCTTAAATCAGAAAGGTGTACAAGTTCAAAGTGAGTTAGGAAGGCGTTGATAGCCATAACTTTGGCAAGGAATATAGAAGTAGTAGGCTGAGTACAGAGCATACCGCACTGGGATTGCGAGTGTGGTTTTAAACAATTGATGTACAGTCGTGGGGTTAATTTAAGAACAGTCAATAACACACACGCACACACACGACTGGTCCAGTAGTCTCTCAGCATTAATCATTAATGTGTCCCTATGGCAAACAAAGCCCCAACACACTGTCATTATGTTCTCCTCCGAGGCCACACACACACACACACACCTTTCCTCTCCTCTCCTCCACTCTTGTCTCCTTTAACTAGAGAACACACTCTCTGCAGGAAAGCAAGTCAGGATCTGAGGATGTAAACAAGGATATAATTGAAAGAAGAGAGCTTTCTGAGCAGAAAATCTTTCTCAGCAGATCAAGGAGAAGTTAAATCATCCCACTTCAGACCTACTGCTGGTATTTTAGGATCACTCAACTCGCACTATAGAGAGAGAGACAGAGAGAGAGGAGAGAGATAGGACACAGAGAGAGAAAGATCGGGAGAGAGAGTGAGAGAGAGACGGAGAGAAGACACAGAGAGAAAGATCGAGAGCGAGAGAGAGAGAGAGAGAGAGAGAGAGAGGGAGAGTAAATAGGTTCAACTCAGTCAATGTCAAGAAACTAAAGTGGTGTCTTGAAAAAGTTCTAACAATACACTGTGGATCACTGTCCTGTAAAGAACTAAAGCACCTCCACAAGGACAGAGGCAAAGCACGTCACGGAATTGATATGGAAACAATTGAAAGATTGAATCTTTGTCTTCTTAGCCTTAAAGTTTGCTTCTGTCCTTCCGTCCTTCTCCTCCAACCTGGGCTTGAACCAGAACCCCTCCGCACACATCAACAACAGTCGCCAATCGCTCCACAAAAGCAGTGGCCTTTGCAGAGCAAAGGAAACAACTATTTAAAGGTATTTAAAGAGAGAGTGACGTTACCGATTGAAAGGCCACTAGCGAGCACAGCTGACTAGCTAGCTGTGTCACACCGGTAAGACGTGCGTGTGTCTGCCTGCCTCCCTCCCTGTGTGTGTAAAGACTGGTGGCATGGTGTAGTACAGGACTGGATTCCTGGTGGCATGGTGTAGTACAGGACTGGTTCTCTGGTGGCATGGTATAGTACAGGACTGGTTCTCTGGTGGCATGGTGTAGTACAGGACTGGATTCCTGGTGGCATGGAATCGTACAGGACTGGTTCTCTGGTGGCATGGTATAGTACAGGACTGGATTCCTGGTGGCATGGTATAGTACAGGACTGGTTCTCTGGTGGCATGGTGTAGTACAGGACTGGATTCCTGGTGGCATGGTATAGTACAGGACTGGATTCCTGGTGGCATGGTGTAGTACAGGACTGGATTCCTGGTGGCATGGTATAGTACAGGACTGGATTCCTGGTGGCATGGTATAGTACAGGTCTGGCTCCCTGGTGGCATGGTGTAGTACAGGACTGGATTCCTGGTGGCATGGTATAGTACAGGACTGGATTCCTGGTGGCATGGTATAGTACAGGACTGGATTCCTGGTGGCATGGTGTAGTACAGGACTGGTTCTCTGGTGGCATGGTGTAGTACAGGACTGGAGTCCTGGTGGCATGGTATCGTACAGGACTGGATTCCTGGTGGCATGGTGTAGTACAGGACTGGTTCCCTGGTGGCATGGTATAGTACAGGACTGGATTCCTGCTGGCATGGTGTAGTATAGGACTGGATTCCTGGTGGCATGGTATAGTACAGGACTGGATTCCTGGTGGCATGGTGTAGTACAGGACTGGATTCCTGGTGGCATGGTGTAGTACAGGACTGGATTCCTGGTGGCATGGTATAGTACAGGACTGGATTCCTGGTGGCATGGTATAGTACAGGACTGGATTCCTGGTGGCATGGTATAGTACAGGACTGGTTCTCAGGTGGCATGAAATAGTACAGGACTGGTTCCCTGGTGGCATGGTATAGTACAGGACTGGTGCTCAGGTGGCATGAAATAGTACAGGACTGGTTCTCAGGTGGCATGAAATAGTACAGGACTGGTTCTCAGGTGGCATGAAATAGTACAGGACTGGTTCTCTGGTGGCATGGTATGGTATAGGACTGGTTCCCTAGTGACATGGTTTCGTACTGCACTGGTTTTCTGGTGGCATGGTACAGAACAGGACTGGACTTGATCTCCGGTGGCATGGTACAGTGCAGGACTGGTTGCATGGTTGCAAGGTAAAGTACATGACTGGTTAACGGGTGGCATGGTATAGTACAGGACTCGTTCTCTTGTGACATGGAAGAGGACTAGACTGGTTCTCTGGTGGCATGGTAGAGACCTCCATCTCTGGTGGCATGGTAGAGTACAGGATTGGTTATCTGGGGGTATGGTATAGTACAGGACTGGATTCCTGGGGACATTAAATAGTACAGGACTGGTTCTCTTGAGGAATGGTATAGGACAGGACTGGACTGGTTCCCTGGTTACATGGTATAGTACAGGACTGGTTCTCTGGTGGCATGGTATAGTACAGGACTGGTGCTCAGGTGGCATGAAATAGTATAGGACTGGTTCTCTGGTTACATGGTATAGTACAAGACTGGTTCTCAGGTGGCATGAAATAGTACAGGACTGGTTCTCTGGTGGCATGGTATGGTATAGGACTGGTTCCCTGGTGACATGGTTTCGTACTGCACTGGTTTTCCTGTGGCATGGTACAGTATAGGACTGGTTTTCCTGTGGCATGGTACAGTATAGGACTGGTTTTCTGGTGGCATGGTATAGTACTGGACTGGTTTTCCGGAGGCATGGTAGAGGCCACGACTGGATTCCTGGGGACATGAAATAGTACAGGAATGGTTCTCTGGTGGCATGGTATAGTACAGGACTGGTTCCATGGTATAGTACAGGACTGGTTCCATTGTATAGTACAGGACTGGTTACATGGTATAGTAAAAGGACTGGTTCCATGGTACAGAACAGGATTTTATCCCTGGTGCCATGGTACAGTACAGGACTGGTTCCCTGGTGGCATGGTATAGTACAGGACTGGTTCCCTGGTGACATGGTATAGTCCAGGACTGGTTCCCTGGTTGCATGGTATAGTACAGGACTGGTTCCCTGGGGCCATGTTATAATACAGGACTGGTTCCCTGGTGACATGGTATAGTACAGGACTGGTTCCCTGGTTGCATGGTATAGTACAGGACTGGTTCCCTGGGGCCATGTTATAGTACAGGACTGGTTCCCTGGTTGCATGGTATAGTACAGGACTGGTTCCCTGGTTGCATGGTATAGTACAGGACTGGTTCCCTGGGGCCATGTTATAATACAGGACTGGTTCCCTGGTGACATGGTATAGTACAGGACTGGTTCCCTGGTTGCATGGTATAGTACAGGACTGGTTCCCTGGTTGCATGGTATAGTACAGGACTGGTTCCCTGGGGCCATGTTATAGTACAGGACTGGTTCCCTGGGGCCATGTTATAGTACAGGACTGGTTCCCTGGGGCCATGTTATAGTACAGGACTGGTTCCATGGTATCGTAAAAGGACTGGCTCCATGGTATAGTACAATATTGGTTCCCTGGTGGCATGGTATAGTACAGGACTGGTTCCCTGGTGGCATGGTATAGTACAGGACTGGATTCCTGGGGGCATGGTATAGTACAGGACTGGTTCCCTGGTGGCATGGTATAGTACAGGACTGGTTCCCTGGTGGCATGGTATAGTACAGGACTGGATTCCTGGGGGCATGGTATAGTACAGGACTGGTTCCCTGGTGGCATGGTATAGTACAGGACTGGATTCCTGGGGGCATGGTATAGTACAGTTCTGGTTCCCTGGTGGCATGGTATAGTACAGGACTGGATTCCTGGTGGCATGACAAAGTAGAGGACAGGTTCCATGGTATAATACAGGACTGGAACCATGGTACCGTACAGGACTGGTTCCATGATATAATACAGGACTGGAACCATGGTACAGTACAGGACTGGTCCCATGGTACAGTACAGGACTGGTTCCATTGTATAGTACAGGACTGGTTCCATGGTATAATACAGGACTGGAACCATGGTACTGTACAGGACTGGTTCCATGGTATAATACAGGGCTGGAACCATGGTACAGTACAGGACTGGTTCCATGGTATAATACAGGACTGGAACCATGGTACAGTACAGGACTGGTCCCATTCTATAGTACAGGACTGGTTCCATTGTATAGTACAGGACTGGTTCCATTGTATAGTATAGGAATGGTTACATGGTACAGTACAGGACTGGTTCCATTGTATAGTACAGGACTGGTTAAATTGTACAGTACAGGACTGGTTCCATTGTATAGTACAGGACTGGTTACATGGTATAGTAAAATGACTGGTTCCATGGTATAGTACAGGACTGGTTCCCTGGTGGCATGGTATTGTACAGGACTGGTTCCATTGTATAGTACAGGACTGGTTACATGGTATAGTAAAAGGACTGGTTACATGGTATTGTACAGGACTGGTTACATTGTACAGTACAGGACTGGTTCCATTGTATAGTACAGGACTGGTTCCATTGTATAGTAGGTGGCATGAAATAGTACAGGACTGGTTCCCTGGTGGCATGGTATTGTACAGGACTGGTTACATTGTATAGTACAGGACTGGTTACATGGTATAGTAAAAGGACTGGTTCCATGGTATAGTACAGGACTGGTTCCCTGGTGGCATGGTACAGTACAAGACGGGTTCTTTGGTTCCATGGTATAGTACAAGACTAGTTCCATTGTATAGTACAGGACTGGTTCCCTTTTGGCATGGTGTAGTACAGGACTGGTTTTCTGGTGGCATGGTGTAGTACAGGACTGCTTTTCTGGTGGCATGGTGTAGTACAGGACTGGTTCCCTTTTGGCATGGTGTAGTACAGGACTGGTATTCTGGTGGCATGGTATAATACAGGACTGGTTCCCTGGTTGCATGGTATAATACAGGACTGGTTCCCTGGTTGCATGGTATAATACAGGACTGGTTCCCTGGTGGCATGGTATAGTACAGGACTGGTTCCCTGGTGGCATGGTATAGTACAGGACTGGATTCCTGGGGGCATGTTATAGTACAGGACTGGTTACATGATAAAGTATATAACTATTTCCATGGAATTATACAGGAATGGTTCACTGGTGGCATCGTATAATACAGGACTGGTTTCCTGGTTGCATGGTATAATACAGGACTGGTTTCCTGGTTGCATGGTATAGTACAGGACTGGTTCTCTGGGGCCATGTTATAGTACAGGACTGGTTCCATTGTATAGTACAGGATTTTATCCCTGGTGACATGGTACAGTACAGGAATGGTTACATGGTACAGTACAGGACTGGTTCCATGGTGACATGGTACAGTACAGGACTGGTTCCCTGGTGACATGGTACAGTACAGGACTGGTTCCCTGGTGGCATGGTATAGTACAGGACTGGTTCCATTGTATAGTACAGGACTGGTTCCATTGTACAGTACAGGACTGGTTACATGGTATAGTACAGGACTGGTTACATGGTATTGTACAGGACTGGTTACATGGTACAGTACAGGACTGGTTCCATTGTACAGTACAGGACTGGTTACATGGTATTGTACAGGACTGGTTCCATTGTATAGTACAGGACTGGTTCCCTGGTGGCATGGTATAGTACAGGACTGGTTCCCTGGTGGCATGGTATTGTACAGGACTGGTTACATTGTATAGTACAGGACTGGTTACATGGTATAGTAAAAGGACTGGTTCCATGGTATAGTACAGGACTGGTTCCCTGGTGGCATGGTACAGTACAAGACGGGTTCTTTGGTTCCATGGTATAGTACAAGACTAGTTCCATTGTATAGTACAGGACTGGTTCCCTTTTGGCATGGTGTAGTACAGGACTGGTTTTCTGGTGGCATGGTGTAGTACAGGACTGGTTTTCTGGTGGCATGGTGTAGTACAGGACTGGTTCCCTTTTGGCATGGTATAGTACAGGACTGGTTCCCTGGTGGCATGGTATAATACAGGACTGGTTCCCTGGTTGCATGGTATAATACAGGACTGGTATTCTGGTGGCATGGTATAATACAGGACTGGTTCCCTGGTTGCATGGTATAATACAGGACTGGTTCCCTGGTTGCATGGTATAATACAGGACTGGTTCCCTGGTTGCATGGTATAATACAGGACTGGTTCCCTGGTTGCATGGTATAATACAGGACTGGTTCCCTGGTGACATGGTATAGTACAGGACTGGATTCCTGGGGGCATGTTATAGTACAGGACTGGTTACATGATAAAGTATATAACTATTTCCATGGAATTATACAGGAATGGTTCACTGGTGGCATCGTATAATACAGGACTGGTTTCCTGGTTGCATGGTATAATACAGGACTGGTTTCCTGGTTGCATGGTATAGTACAGGACTGGTTCTCTGGGGCCATGTTATAGTACAGGACTGGTTCCATTGTATAGTACAGGATTTTATCCCTGGTGACATGGTACAGTACAGGAATGGTTACATGGTACAGTACAGGACTGGTTCCATGGTGACATGGTACAGTACAGGACTGGTTCCCTGGTGACATGGTACAGTACAGGACTGGTTCCCTGGTGGCATGGTATAGTACAGGACTGGTCCCCTGGTTGCATGATATAATACAGGACTGGTTCTATTGTATAGTACAGGACTGGTTCCATTGTATAGTACAGGACTGGTTCCATTGTACAGTACAGGACTGGTTACATGGTATAGTACAGGACTGGTTACATGGTATTGTACAGGACTGGTTACATGGTACAGTACAGGACTGGTTCCATTGTACAGTACAGGACTGGTTACATGGTATTGTACAGGACTGGTTCCATTGTATAGTACAGGACTGGTTCCCTGGTGGCATGGTAGAGTACAGGACTGGATTCCTGGGGGCATGGTATAGTACAGGACTGGATTCCTGGGGGCATGGTATAGTACAGGACTGGTTCCCTGGTGGCATGGTATAGTACAGGACTGGTTACATGATAAAGTATATAACTATTTCCATGGAATTATACAGGAATAGATCACTGGTGGCATGGTACAGTACAGGACTGGTTCCATTCTATAGTACAGGACTGGTTCCATTGTATAGTACAGGACTGGTTCCATTGTACAGTACAAGACTGGTTACATGGTATTGTACAGGACTGGTTCCATGGTATAGTAAAAGGACTGGTTCCATGGTACAGAACAGGATTTTATCCCTGGTGCCATGTTATAGTACAGGACTGGTTCCCTGGTGGCATGGTACAGTACAGGACTGGTTCCCTGGTGTCATGGTACAGTACAAGATGGGTTCTTTGGTTCCATGGTATAGTACAAGATGGGTTCTTTTGTTCCATGGTATAGTACAAGACTGGTTCCATTGTATAATACAGGACTGGTTACATGGTATTGTACAGGACTGGTTCACTTGTATAGTACAGGACTGGTTACATGGTGGCATGGTATAGTACAGGACTGGTTCCCTGGTGGCATGGTACAGTACAGGACTGGTTCCCTGGTGTCATGATACAGTACAAGACGGGTTCTTTGGTTCCATGGTATAGTACAAGACTGGTTCCATTGTATAGTACAGGACTGGTTACATGGTATTGTACAGGACTGGTTCCATTGTATAGTACAGGACTGGTTACATGGTACAGTACAGGACTGGTAACATGGTACAGTACAGGACTGGTTCCATTGTATAGTACAGGACTGGTTCCATGGTACAGAACAGGATTTTATCCCTGGTGCCATGGTACAGTACACGACTGGTTCCCTGGTGGCATGGTGTAGTACAGGACTGGTTTCCTGGGGGCATATTATAGTACAGGACTGTTTCCATGGTACAGTACAGGACTGGATCCCTGGTTGCAGGGTATAATACAGGACTGGTTCCCTGGTTGCATGGTATAATACAGGACTGGTTTCCTGGCTGCATGGTAAAATACAGGACTGGTTTCCTGGCTGCATGGTAAAATACAGGACTGGTTTCCTGGCTGCATGGTAAAATACAGGACTGGTTTCCTGGCTGCATGGTAAAATACAGGACTGGTTTCCTGGTTGCATGGTATAATACAGGACTGGTTCCCTGGTTGCATGGTATAGTACAGGACTGGTTCCCTGGTTGCATGGTATAGTACAGGACTGGTTCCCTGGTGTCATGGTATCGCACAGGACTGGTTCCCTGGTGGCATGGTATAATACAGGACTGGTTCCCTGGTGGCATGGTATAGTACAGGACTGGTTCCCTGGTGGCATGGTATAGTACAGGACTGGTTCCCTGATGGCAAGGTATCGCACAGGACTGGTTCCCTGGTGGCATGGTATAGTACAGGACTGGTTCCCTGGGGCCATGTTATAGTACAGGACTAGTTTCACTGTATAGTACAGGACTGGTTCTCTGGTGACATGGTATAGTGCAGGACTGGTTCCCTGGGGACATGATACAGTACATGACTGGTTCCCTGGGGGAATGGTCTAGTACAGCACTGGTTCCCTGGTGGCATGGTATAGTACAGGACTGGTTCCCTGTGGGAATGGTATAGGACAGGAGTGGTTCCCTGGGGGAATGGTATAATACAGGAGTGGTTGCCTGGGGGAATGGTATAGTACAGGAGTGGTTCCCTGGGGGAATGGTATAGTACAGGAGTGGTTCCCTGGGGGAATGGTATAGTACAGGAGTGGTTGCCTGGGGGAATGGTATAGTACAGGAGTGGTTCCCTGGGGGAATGGTATAGTACAGGATTGGTTCCCTGGGGGAATGGTATAGTACAGGAGTGGTTCCCTGGGGGAATGGTATAGTACAGGAGTGGTTCCCTGGGGGAATGGTATAGTACAGGACTGGTTCCCTGGGGGAATGGTATAGTACAGGACTGGTTCCCTGGGGGAATGGTATAGTACAGGATTGGTTCCCTGGGGGAATGGTATAGTACAGGAGTGGTTCCTTGGGGGAATGGTATAGTACAGGACTGGTTCCCTGGGGGAATGGTATAGTACAGAACTGGTTCCATGGGGGAATGGTATAGTACTGGAGTGGTTGCCTGGGGGAATGGTATAGTACAGGAGTGTTTCCCTGGGGGAATGGTATAGTACAGGATTGGTTCCCTGGGGGAATGGTATAGTACAGGAGTGGTTCCCTGGGGGAATGGTATAGTACAGGAGTGGTTCCCTGGGGGAATGGTATAGTACAGGACTGGTTCCCTGGGGGAATGGTATAGTACAGGACTGGTTCCCTGGGGGAACGGTATAGTACAGGATTGGTTCCCTGGGGGAACGGTATAGTACAGGAGTGGTTCCCTGGGGGAATGGTATAGTACAGGACTGGTTCCCTGGGGGAATGGTATAGTACAGAACTGGTTCCTTGGGGGAATGGTATAGTACAGGAGTGGTTCCCTGGGGCAATGGTATAGTACAGGAGTGGTTCCCTGGGGGAATGGTATAGTACAGGAGTGGTTCCCTGGGGGAATGGTATAGTACAGAACTGGTTCCTTGGGGGAATGGTATAGTACAGGAGTGGTTCCCTGGGGGAATGTTATAGTACAGGAGTGGTTCCCTCGGGGAATGGTATAGTACAGGACTGGTTCCCTGGGGGAATGGTATAGTACAGGACTGGTTCCCTGGGGGAATGGTATAGTACAGGACTGGTTCCCTGGGGGAATGGTATAGTACAGGACTGTTTCCCTGGTGACAGGTTGTGAGCGGCAGTGGCAGACAGATCTAACACCAGTATTTAACAGTAGTAACAAACAGCAGTAGCAAACAGCAGTAGCAAACACCAGTATTTAACAGCAGTAACAAACAGTAGTAACAAACAGTAGTAACAAACAGCAGTAGCTAACACCAGTATTTAACAGCAGTAACAAACAGTAGTAACAAACAGCAGTAGCAAACACCAGTATTTAACAGCAGTCACAAACAGTAGTAACAAACAGCAGTAGCAAACACCAGTATTTAACAGTAGTAACAAACAGCAGTAGCAAACACCAGTATTTAACAGCAGTAACAAACAGTAGTAACAAACAGCAGTAGCAAACACCAGTATTTAACAGTAGTAACAAACAGCAGTAGCAAACACCAGTATTCAACAGCAGTAACAAACAGTAGTAACAAACAGCAGTAGCAAACATCAGTATTTAACAGTCGTAGCAAACAGCAGTAGCAAACACCAGTATTTAACAGCAGTAACAAACAGTAGTAACAAACAGCAGTAACAAACAGTAGTAACAAACAGCAGTAGCAAACAGTAGTAACAGACAGCAGTAGCAAACACCAGTATTTAACAGCAGTAACAAACAGTAGTAACAAACAGCAGTAGCAAACACCAGTATTTAACAGCAGTAACAAACAGTAGTAACAAACAGCAGTAGCAAACACCAGTATTTAACAGCTGTAACAAACAGCAGTAGCAAACAGCAGTATTTAACAGTAGTAACAAACAGTAGTAACAAACAGTAGTAACAAACAGCAGTAGCAAACACCAGTATTTAACAGTCGTAGCAAACAGTAGTAACAAACAGCAGTAGCAAACACCAGTATTTAACAGCAGTAACAAACAGCAGTAGCAAACACCAGTATTTAACAGCAGTAACAAACAGTAGTAAGAAACAGCAGTATTTAACAGCAGTAACAAACAGTAGTAACAAACAGCAGTATTTAACAGCAGTAACAAACAGCAGTAGCAAACACCAGTATTTAACAGCAGTAACAAACAGTAGTAACAAACAGCAGTATTTAACAGCAGTAACAAACAGCAGTAGCAAACACCAGTATTGTCACGCCTTGGTCATTGTATCTTGTGTTTTTGTTATATGTTTGGGTAGGCCAGGGTGTGACATGGGTTTATATGTTGTTATTTCGTATTGGGTTTGTATTAATTAGTGTTAGTCACCAGATAGGCTGTATTTTGTTTCTCTTGTTTGTTGTTTTTGTATTTTCAATTATTTCATGTACCGCTTTATCTTTATTAAAGGTCATGAGTAACCTACACGCTGCATTTCGGTCTGCCTCACTTCAAACAACAGACAAATATCATTACAGAATCACCCACCACGATTCACAGACCGAGCAGCAGCGTGTGAACTGGCAGGAGCTAAAGGAGGACGATATGGACGGCAGAAGCAGGGATTATACTACGTGGGAAGAAATCGACAGGTGGGCGTCCGACCCAGAGCGAGTGCAAGAGCCCGCCTGGGATTCCCTACAGCAATGCGAGGAGGGCTATACACGGATGGAATCGAAAAGGAGAGCACGGCTATACAGAGCGAAAAACGTAGGTAACGGGGGAAAGCGCAGAGAGAGAGTGGCAGAGTCAGGAGTCAGACCTGAGCCTACTCTCCCTGTTAATTGTGAGGAGCAGCAATATGAGGACTTCTGGTCTTGGGAGATGATATTAGACGGAAAAGGACCCTGGGCGCAGCCGGGAGAATATCGCAGTCCCAAGGAGGAAATAGAAGTAGCTAAAGCGGAGAGGCGTGAGTATGAGGAGGCAGCACTGCGACGCAGTTGGAAACCGGAAAGTCACCCAAAAAAAAGTATTGGGGGGGGCTAAAAGGGAGAATAGTTATGCCAGGTAGGAAACCTGTGCATACTCCCTGTGCTCACCGTTGGGCTAGAGAGACCGGGCAGGCACCGTGTTATGCTATGGAGCGCATGGTGTTTCCAGTGCGGGTGCAGAGCCAGCTGCGACTCATACCAGCCCTTCCTATTGGCCGGGCTAGAGTGGGCATCGAGCCAGGTAAGCTTGGGCAGGCTCGGTGCTCTAGAGCTCCAGTGCGCCTGCACGGTCCGGTCTATCCAGAGCCACCTCTACACACTAGTCCTCCGGTAGCAGCTCCCCGCACCAGGCTTACTGTGCGTGTCCTCGCGCCAGTACCACCAGTTCCAGCACCACGCACCAGGTCTCCAGTGCGCCTCGCCTGTTTAGCGCAGCCAGAGCTTTTCTCCTCTCCTGCGCTGCTGGAGTCTCCTGTCTGTCCAGCGCCACCAGTGCTCCCAGTCGGCCCAGCGCGTCCAGTGCGCATCGCCTGTTCAGCACAGCCAGTGCTTTTCTCCCCTCCTGTGCTATCGGAGTCTCCAGCCTGTTTAGCGCAGCCAGAGCCTTTCTCCTCTCCGGCGCTGCCGGAGTCTCCTATCTTTCCAGCGCCACCAGTGCTACCAGTCGGCCCAGCGCGTCCAGTGCGCCTCGCCTGTTCAGCGCAGCCAGAGCTTTTCTCCTCTCCTGCACTGTTGGAGTCTCCCGCCTGTTCAGCTCAGCCAGAGCCTTTCTCCTCTCCTGTGCTGCCGGAGTCTCCTGTCGGCCCAGCGTCACCAGTCTGCCAGGATCCACCAGAAGTGCCAGTCTGCCAGGATCCGCCAGAAGTGCCAGTCTGCCAAGATCTTCTAGATCGGCCAGACAACCTTAATCATCCAGGTCCACCAGCCAGCCAGGATTTACCGGAGGCTACTACCTGCCTGAGCTTCCTCTCAGTACTGAGCTTCCTCTCAGTACTAGGCTCCCTCTCTGTACTGGGCTCCCTTTCAGTACCGAGCTTCCTCTCAGTACCGAGCTTCCTCTCAGTACCGAGCTTCCTCTCAGTACCGAGCTTCCTCTCAGTACCGGGCTTCCCCTCAGTACAGGGCTTCCCCTCAGTACAGGGCTTCCCCTCAGTACCTGGCTTCCCCTCAGTACCGGGCTTCCCCTCAGTACCGGGCTGCTTCGGTCCCGGGCTGCCCCTCTGTCCCGGGCTGCCCCTCTGTCCCGGGCTGCCCCGCTGTCCCGAGTTGCCCCTCTATCCTGAGTTGCCCCTCTATCCTGAGTTGCCCCTCTATCCTGAGTTGCCCCTCTATCCTGAGTTGCCCCTCGGTCCCGAGCTGCCCCTCGGTTATGTGGGGATCAGGGTGAGGACTATTAGGCCATGGTCGGCGGAGAAGGTGGATTATCCTAGGATGCGAAGGGGAGGAACTAGGACATTTATGGAGTGGGGTCCACGTCCCGAGCCAGAACCGCCACCATGGACAGACGCCCACCCGGACCCTCCCTATGCTCTTGAGGTGCGTCCCGGAGTCCGCACCTTAGGGGGGGGGTTCTGTCACGCCTTGGTCATTGTATCTTGTGTTTTTGTTATATGTTTGGGTAGGCCAGGGTGTGACATGGGTTTATATGTTGTTATTTCGTATTGGGTTTGTATTAATTGGGAGTGTGTATTATTAGGGGTGTGTCTAGTTAGGCTTGGCTGCCTGAGGCGATTCCTAATTGGAGTCAGCTGATTCTAGTTGTCTCGGATTGGGAACCGTATTTAGGTAGCTTGAGTGCGCGTTGTATTTCGTGGGTGATTGTACCTGTCTTAGTGTTAGTCACCAGATAGGCTGTATTTTGTTTCTCTTGTTTGTTGTTTTTGTATTTTCAATTATTTAATGTACCGCTTTATCTTTATTAAAGGTCATGAGTAACCTACACGCTGCATTTCGGTCTGCCTCACTTCAAACAACAGACGAATATCATTACAAGTATTTAAAAGCAGTAACAAACAGTAGTAACAAACAGCAGTATTTAATAGCAGTAACAAACAGCAGTAGCAAACACCAGTATTTAACAGCAGTAACAAACAGCAGTAGCAAACACCAGTATTTAACAGCAGTAACAAACAGTAGTAACAAACAGCAGTAGCAAACACCAGTATTTAACAGCAGTAACAAACAGTAGTAACAAACAGCATTAGCAAACACCAGTATTTAACAGCAGTAACAAACAGTAGTAACAAACAGCATTAGCAAACACCAGTATTTAACAGCAGTAACAAACAGTAGTAACAAACAGCAGTAGCAAACACCAGTATTTAACAGTAGTAACAAACAGTAGTAACAAACAGCAGTAGCAAACACCAGTATTTAACAGCAGTAACAAACAGTAGTAACAAACAGTAGTAACAAACAGCAGTAGCAAACACCAGTATTTAACAGCAGTAACAAACAGTAGTAACAAACAGCAGTAGCAAACACCAGTATTTAACAGCAGTAACAAACGGTAGTAACAAACAGCAGTAGCAAACACCAGTATTTAACAGCAGTAACAAACAGTAGTAACAAACAGCAGTAGCAAACACCAGTATTTAACAGTAGTAACAAACAGCAGTAGCAAACAGCAGTATTTAACAGCAGTAACAAACAGTAGTAACAAACAGCAGTAGCAAACACCAGTATTTAACAGTAGTAACAAACAGCAGTAGCAAACACCAGTATTTAACAGCAGTAACAAACAGTAGTAACAAACAGCAGTAGCAAACACCAGTATTTAACAGCAGTAACAAACAGTAGTAACAAACAGCAGTAACAAACAGTAGTAACAAACAGCAGTAGCAAACAGTAGTAACAAACAGCAGTAGCAAACACCAGTATTTAACAGCAGTAACAAACAGTAGTAACAAACAGCAGTAGCAAACACCAGTATTTAACAGTAGTAACAAACAGCAGTAGCAAACACCAGTATTTAACAGTAGTAACAAACAGCAGTAGCAAACAGCAGTATTTAACAGCAGTAACAAACAGTAGTAACAAACAGCAGTAGCAAACACCAGTATTTAACAGTAGTAACAAACAGCAGTAGCAAACACCAGTATTTAACAGCAGTAACAAACAGTAGTAACAAACAGCAGTAGCAAACACCAGTATTTAACAGCAGTAACAAACAGTAGTAACAAACAGCAGTAACAAACAGTAGTAACAAACAGCAGTAGCAAACAGTAGTAACAAACAGCAGTAGCAAACACCAGTATTTAACAGCAGTAACAAACAGTAGTAACAAACAGCAGTAGCAAACACCAGTATTTAACAGCAGTAACAAACAGTAGTAACAAACAGCAGTAGCAAACACCAGTATTTAACAGCTGTAACAAACAGCAGTAGCAAACACCAGTATTTAACAGTAGTAACAAACAGTAGTAACAAACAGTAGTAACAAACAGCAGTAGCAAACACCAGTATTTAACAGTCGTAGCAAAACAGTAGTAACAAACAGCAGTAGCAAACAGTAGTAACAAACAGCAGTAACAAACAGTAGTAACAAACAGTAGTAACAAACAGCAGTATTTAACAGCAGTAACAAACAGCAGTAGCAAACACCAGTATTTAACAGCAGTAACAAACAGTAGTAAGAAACAGCAGTATTTAACAGCAGTAACAAACAGTAGTAACAAACAGCAGTATTTAACAGCAGTAACAAACAGCAGTAGCAAACACCAGTATTTAACAGCAGTAACAAACAGTAGTAACAAACAGCAGTATTTAACAGCAGTAACAAACAGCAGTAGCAAACACCAGTATTTAACAGCAGTAACAAACAGTAGTAACAAACACCAGTATTTAACAGCAGTAACAAACAGCAGTAGCAAACAACAGTATTTAACAGCTGTAACAAACAGCAGTAGCAAACACCAGTATTTAACAGCAGTAACAAACAGTAATAACAAACAGCAGTAGCAAACACCAGTATTTAACAGTAGTAACAAACAGCAGTAGCAAACACCAGTATTTAACAGCAGTAACAAACAGTAGTAACAAACAGTAGTAACAAACAGCAGTAGCAAACACCAGTATTTAACAGCAGTAACAAACAGTAGTAACAAACAGCATTAGCAAACACCAGTATTTAACAGCAGTAACAAACAGTAGTAACAAACAGCAGTAGCAAACACCAGTATTTAACAGCAGTAACAAACAGTATTAACAAACAGTAGTAACAAACACCAGTATTTAACAGCAGTAACAAACAGTAGTAACAAACAGCAGTAGCAAACACCAGTATTTAACAGTAGTAACAAACAGTAGTAACAAACAGCAGTAGCAAACACCAGTATTTAACAGCAGTAACAAACAGTAGTAACAAACAGTAGTAACAAACAGCAGTAGCAAACACCAGTATTTAACAGCAGTAACAAACAGTAGTAACAAACAGCAGTAGCAAACACCAGTATTTAACAGTAGTAACAAACAGTAGTAACAAACAGCAGTAGCAAACACCAGTATTTAACAGCAGTAACAAACAATAGTAACAAACAGCAGTATTTAACAGCAGTAACAAACACCAGTATTTAACAGTAGTAACAAACAGTAGTAACAAACAGCAGTAGCAAACACCAGTATTTAACAGCAGTAACAAACAGTAGTAACAAACAGCAGTAGCAAACACCAGTATTTAACAGCAGTAACAAACAGTAGTAACAAACAGCAGTAGCAAACACCAGTATTTAACAGCAGTAACAAACAGTAGTAACAAACAGCAGTAGCAAACACCAGTATTTAACAGCAGTAACAAACAGTAGTAACAAACAGCAGTAGCAAACACCAGTATTTAACAGCAGTAACAAACAGTAGTAACAAACAGCAGTAGCAAACACCAGTATTTAACAGTAGTAACAAACAGCAGTAGCAAACACCAGTATTTAACAGCAGTAACAAACAGTAGTAACAAACAGCAGTAGCAAACACCAGTATTTAACAGTAGTAACAAACAGCAGTAGCAAACACCAGTATTTAACAGCAGTAACAAACAGTAGTAACAAACAGCAGTAGCAAACACCAGTATTTAACAGTCGTAGCAAACAGCAGTAGCAAACACCAGTATTTAACAGCAGTAACAAACAGTAGTAACAAACAGCAGTAACAAACAGTAGTAACAAACAGCAGTAGCAAACAGTAGTAACAGACAGCAGTAGCAAACACCAGTATTTAACAGCAGTAACAAACAGTAGTAACAAACAGCAGTAGCAAACACCAGTATTTAACAGCAGTAACAAACAGTAGTAACAAACAGCAGTAGCAAACACCAGTATTTAACAGCTGTAACAAACAGCAGTAGCAAACACCAGTATTTAACAGTAGTAACAAACAGTAGTAACAAACAGTAGTAACAAACAGCAGTAGCAAACACCAGTATTTAACAGTCGTAGCAAACAGTAGTAACAAACAGCAGTAGCAAACAGCAGTATTTAACAGCAGTAACAAACAGTAGTAACAAACAGCAGTATTTAACAGCAGTAACAAACAGTAGTAAGAAACAGCAGTATTTAACAGCAGTAACAAACAGTAGTAACAAACAGCAGTATTTAACAGCAGTAACAAACAGCAGTAGCAAACAGCAGTATTTAACAGCAGTAACAAACAGTAGTAACAAACAGCAGTATTTAACAGCAGTAACAAACAGCAGTAGCAAACACCAGTATTTAACAGCAGTAACAAACAGTAGTAACAAACAGCATTAGCAAACACCAGTATTTAACAGCAGTAACAAACAGTAGTAACAAACAGCAGTAGCAAACACCAGTATTTAACAGTAGTAACAAACAGTAGTAACAAACAGCAGTAGCAAACACCAGTATTTAACAGCAGTAACAAACAGTATTAACAAACAGTAGTAACAAACACCAGTATTTAACAGCAGTAACAAACAGTAGTAACAAACAGCAGTAGCAAACACCAGTATTTAACAGTAGTAACAACCAGTAGTAACAAACAGCAGTAGCAAACACCAGTATTTAACAGCAGTAACAAACAGTAGTAACAAACAGTAGTAACAAACAGCAGTAGCAAACACCAGTATTTAACAGCAGTAACAAACAGTAGTAACAAACAGCAGTAGCAAACACCAGTATTTAACAGTAGTAACAAACAGTAGTAACAAACAGCAGTAGCAAACACCAGTATTTAACAGCAGTAACAAACAATAGTAACAAACAGCAGTATTTAACAGCAGTAACAAACACCAGTATTTAACAGTAGTAACAAACAGTAGTAACAAACAGCAGTAGCAAACACCAGTATTTAACAGCAGTAACAAACAGTAGTAACAAACAGCAGTAGCAAACACCAGTATTTAACAGCAGTAACAAGCAGTAGTAACAAACAGCAGTAGCAAACACCAGTATTTAACAGTAGTAACAAACAGTAGTAACAAACAGCAGTAGCAAACACCAGTATTTAACAGCAGTAACAAACAATAGTAACAAACAGCAGTATTTAACAGCAGTAACAAACACCAGTATTTAACAGTAGTAACAAACAGTAGTAACAAACAGCAGTAGCAAACACCAGTATTTAACAGCAGTAACAAACAGCAGTAGCAAACACCAGTATTTAACAGCAGTAACAAACAGTAGTAACAAACAGCAGTAGCAAACACCAGTATTTAACAGCAGTAACAAACAGTAGTAACAAACAGCATTAGCAAACACCAGTATTTAACAGCAGTAACAAACAGTAGTAACAAACAGCAGTAGCAAACACCAGTATTTAACAGCAGTAACAAACAGTAGTAACAAACAGCAGTAGCAAACACCAGTATTTAACAGTAGTAACAAACAGCAGTAGCAAACAGCAGTATTTAACAGCAGTAACAAACAGTAGTAACAAACAGCAGTAGCAAACACCAGTATTTAACAGTAGTAACAAACAGTAGTAACAAACAGTAGTAACAAACAGCAGTAGCAAACACCAGTATTTAACAGTCGTAGCAAAACAGTAGTAACAAACAGCAGTAGCAAACACAAACAGTAGTAACAAACAGTAGTAACAAACAGTAGTAACAAACAGCAGTATTTAACAGCAGTAACAAACAGCAGTAGCAAACACCAGTATTTAACAGCAGTAACAAACAGTAGTAAGAAACAGCAGTATTTAACAGCAGTAACAAACAGTAGTAACAAACAGCAGTATTTAACAGCAGTAACAAACAGCAGTAGCAAACACCAGTATTTAACAGCAGTAACAAACAGTAGTAACAAACAGCAGTATTTAACAGCAGTAACAAACAGCAGTAGCAAACACCAGTATTTAACAGCAGTAACAAACAGTAGTAGCAAACACCAGTATTTAACAGCAGTAACAAACAGCAGTAGCAAACAACAGTATTTAACAGCTGTAACAAACAGCAGTAGCAAACACCAGTATTTAACAGCAGTAACAAACAGTAATAACAAACAGCAGTAGCAAACACCAGTATTTAACAGTAGTAACAAACAGCAGTAGCAAACACCAGTATTTAACAGCAGTAACAAACAGTAGTAACAAACAGCATTAGCAAACACCAGTATTTAACAGCAGTAACAAACAGTAGTAACAAACAGCAGTAGCAAACACCAGTATTTAACAGCAGTAACAAACAGTATTAACAAACAGTAGTAACAAACACCAGTATTTAACAGCAGTAACAAACAGTAGTAACAAACAGCAGTAGCAAACACCAGTATTTAACAGTAGTAACAAACAGTAGTAACAAACAGCAGTAGCAAACACCAGTATTTAACAGCAGTAACAAACAGTAGTAACAAACAGTAGTAACAAACAGCAGTAGCAAACACCAGTATTTAACAGCAGTAACAAACAGTAGTAACAAACAGCAGTAGCAAACACCAGTATTTAACAGTAGTAACAAACAGTAGTAACAAACAGCAGTAGCAAACACCAGTATTTAACAGCAGTAACAAACAATAGTAACAAACAGCAGTATTTAACAGCAGTAACAAACACCAGTATTTAACAGTAGTAACAAACAGTAGTAACAAACAGCAGTAGCAAACACCAGTATTTAACAGCAGTAACAAACAGTAGTAACAAACAGCAGTAGCAAACACCAGTATTTAACAGCAGTAACAAACAGTAGTAACAAACAGCAGTAGCAAACACCAGTATTTAACAGCAGTAACAAACAGTAGTAACAAACAGCAGTAGCAAACACCAGTATTTAACAGCAGTAACAAACAGTAGTAACAAACAGCAGTAGCAAACACCAGTATTTAACAGCAGTAACAAACAGTAGTAACAAACAGCAGTAGCAAACACCAGTATTTAACAGTAGTAACAAACAGCAGTAGCAAACACCAGTATTTAACAGCAGTAACAAACAGTAGTAACAAACAGCAGTAGCAAACACCAGTATTTAACAGTAGTAACAAACAGCAGTAGCAAACACCAGTATTTAACAGCAGTAACAAACAGTAGTAACAAACAGCAGTAGCAAACACCAGTATTTAACAGTCAGCAAACAGCAGTAGCAAACACCAGTATTTAACAGCAGTAACAAACAGTAGTAACAAACAGCAGTAACAAACAGTAGTAACAAACAGCAGTAGCAAACAGTAGTAACAGACAGCAGTAGCAAACACCAGTATTTAACAGCAGTAACAAACAGTAGTAACAAACAGCAGTAGCAAACACCAGTATTTAACAGCAGTAACAAACAGTAGTAACAAACAGCAGTAGCAAACACCAGTATTTAACAGCTGTAACAAACAGCAGTAGCAAACACCAGTATTTAACAGTAGTAACAAACAGTAGTAACAAACAGTAGTAACAAACAGCATTAGCAAACACCAGTATTTAACAGTCGTAGCAAACAGTAGTAACAAACAGCAGTAGCAAACACCAGTATTTAACAGCAGTAACAAACAGTAGTAACAAACAGCAGTATTTAACAGCAGTAACAAACAGTAGTAACAAACAGCAGTATTTAACAGCAGTAACAAACAGTAGTAACAAACAGCAGTATTTAACAGCAGTAACAAACAGTAGTAACAAACAGCAGTATTTAACAGCAGTAACAAACAGTAGTAACAAACAGCAGTATTTAACAGCAGTAGCAAACAGCAGTAACAAACACCAGTATTTAACAGTCGTAGCAAACAGTAGTAACAAACAGCAGTAGCAAACACCAGTATTTAACAGTAGTAACAAACAGTAGTAACAAACAGCAGTAGCAAACACCAGTATTTAACAGTAGTAACAAACAGTAGTAACAAACAGCAGTAGCAAACACCAGTATTTAACAGCAGTAACAAACAGTATTAACAAACAGTAGTAACAAACACCAGTATTTAACAGCAGTAACAAACAGTAGTAACAAACAGCAGTAGCAAACACCAGTATTTAACAGTAGTAACAACCAGTAGTAACAAACAGCAGTAGCAAACACCAGTATTTAACAGCAGTAACAAACAGTAGTAACAAACAGTAGTAACAAACAGCAGTAGCAAACACCAGTATTTAACAGCAGTAACAAACAGTAGTAACAAACAGCAGTAGCAAACACCAGTATTTAACAGTAGTAACAAACAGTAGTAACAAACAGCAGTAGCAAACACCAGTATTTAACAGCAGTAACAAACAATAGTAACAAACAGCAGTATTTAACAGCAGTAACAAACACCAGTATTTAACAGTAGTAACAAACAGTAGTAACAAACAGCAGTAGCAAACACCAGTATTTAACAGCAGTAACAAACAGTAGTAACAAACAGCAGTAGCAAACACCAGTATTTAACAGCAGTAACAAGCAGTAGTAACAAACAGCAGTAGCAAACACCAGTATTTAACAGTAGTAACAAACAGTAGTAACAAACAGCAGTAGCAAACACCAGTATTTAACAGCAGTAACAAACAATAGTAACAAACAGCAGTATTTAACAGCAGTAACAAACACCAGTATTTAACAGCAGTAACAAACAGTAGTAACAAACAGCAGTAGCAAACACCAGTATTTAACAAAACAAACAGCAGTAGCAAACACCAGTATTTAACAGTAGTAACAAACAGTAGTAACAAACAGCAGTAGCAAACACCAGTATTTAACAGCAGTAACAAACAGTAGTAACAAACAGCATTAGCAAACACCAGTATTTAACAGCAGTAACAAACAGTAGTAACAAACAGCAGTAGCAAACACCAGTATTTAACAGTACAAACAGTAGTAACAAACAGCAGTAGCAAACACCAGTATTTAACAGCAGTAACAAACAGTAGTAACAAACAGCATTTTTTAACAGCAGTAACAAGTCTTGCGTAGCAGTAACAAACAAACAGCAGTAGCAAACACCAGTATTTAACAGTAGTAACAAACAGTAGTAACAAACAGCAGTAGCAAACACCAGTATTTAACAGCAGTAACAAACAGTAGTAACAAACAGTAGTAACAAACAGCAGTAGCAAACACCAGTATTTAACAGCAGTAACAAACAGTAGTAACAAACAGCAGTAGCAAACACCAGTATTTAACAGCAGTAACAAACAGTAGTAACAAACAGCAGTAGCAAACACCAGTATTTAACAGCAGTAACAAACACCAGTAACAAACAGCAGTAAAACAAATTTAACAGTAGTAACAAACAGCAGTAGCAAACACCAGTATTTAACAGTAGTAACAAACAGTAGTAACAAACAGCAGTATTTAACAGCAGTAACAAACAGTAACAAACAGCAGTAGCAAACACCAGTATTTAACAGTAGTAACAAACAGCAGTAGCAAACACCAGTATTTAACAGCAGTAACAAACAGTAGTAACAAACAGCAGTAGCAAACACCAGTATTTAACAGCAGTAACAAACAGTAGTAACAAACAGCAGTAACAAACAGTAGTAACAAACAGCAGTAGCAAACAGTAGTAACAAACAGCAGTAGCAAACACCAGTATTTAACAGCAGTAACAAACAGTAGTAACAAACAGCAGTAGCAAACACCAGTATTTAACAGCAGTAACAAACAGTAGTAACAAACAGCAGTAGCAAACACCAGTATTTAACAGCTGTAACAAACAGCAGTAGCAAACACCAGTATTTAACAGCAGTAACAAACAGTAGTAACAAACAGCAGTAACAAACAGCAGTAGCAAACACCAGTATTTAACAGTCGTAGCAAAACAGTAGTAACAAACAGCAGTAGCAAACAGTAGTAACAAACAGCAGTAACAAACAGTAGTAACAAACAGTAGTAACAAACAGCAGTATTTAACAGCAGTAACAAACAGCAGTAGCAAACACCAGTATTTAACAGCAGTAACAAACAGTAGTAAGAAACAACAGTATTTAACAGCAGTAACAAACAGTAGTAACAAACAGCAGTAGCAAACAGTAGTAACAGACAGCAGTAGCAAACACCAGTATTTAACAGCAGTAACAAACAGTAGTAACAAACAGCAGTAGCAAACACCAGTATTTAACAGCAGTAACAAACAGTAGTAACAAACAGCAGTAGCAAACACCAGTATTTAACAGCTGTAACAAACAGCAGTAGCAAACACCAGTATTTAACAGTAGTAACAAACAGTAGTAACAAACAGTAGTAACAAACAGCAGTAGCAAACACCAGTATTTAACAGTCGTAGCAAAACAGTAGTAACAAACAGCAGTAGCAAACAGTAGTAACAAACAGCAGTAACAAACAGTAGTAACAAACAGTAGTAACAAACAGCAGTATTTAACAGCAGTAACAAACAGCAGTAGCAAACACCAGTATTTAACAGCAGTAACAAACAGTAGTAAGAAACAGCAGTATTTAACAGCAGTAACAAACAGTAGTAACAAACAGCAGTATTTAACAGCAGTAACAAACAGCAGTAGCAAACACCAGTATTTAACAGCAGTAACAAACAGTAGTAACAAACAGCAGTATTTAACAGCAGTAACAAACAGCAGTAGCAAACACCAGTATTTAACAGCAGTAACAAACAGTAGTAGCAAACACCAGTATTTAACAGCAGTAACAAACAGTAGTAACAAACAGCAGTATTTAACAGCTGTAACAAACAGCAGTAGCAAACACCAGTATTAAACAGCTGTAACAAACAGTAACAAACAGCAGTAGCAAACACCAGTATTTAACAGTAGTAACAAACAGCAGTAGCAAACACCAGTATTTAACAGCAGTAACAAACAGTAGTAACAAACAGCAAACAGCAGTAGCAAACACCAGTATTTAACAGCAATAACAAACAGTAGTAACAAACAGCATTAGCAAACACCAGTATTTAACAGCAGTAACAAACAGTAGTAACAAACAGCAGTAGCAAACACCAGTATTTAACAGCAGTAACAAACAGTATTAACAAACAGTAGTAACAAACACCAGTATTTAACAGCAGTAACAAACAGTAGTAACAAACAGCAGTAGCAAACACCAGTATTTAACAGTAGTAACAAACAGTAGTAACAAACAGCAGTAGCAAACACCAGTATTTAACAGCAGTAACAAACAGTAGTAACAAACAGTAGTAACAAACAGCAGTAGCAAACACCAGTATTTAACAGCAGTAACAAACAGTAGTAACAAACAGCAGTAGCAAACACCAGTATTTAACAGTAGTAACAAACAGTAGTAACAAACAGCAGTAGCAAACACCAGTATTTAACAGCAGTAACAAACAATAGTAACAAACAGCAGTATTTAACAGCAGTAACAAACACCAGTATTTAACAGTAGTAACAAACAGTAGTAACAAACAGCAGTAGCAAACACCAGTATTTAACAGCAGTAACAAACAGTAGTAACAAACAGCAGTAGCAAACACCAGTATTTAACAGCAGTAACAAACAGTAGTAACAAACAGCAGTAGCAAACACCAGTATTTAACAGCAGTAACAAACAGTAGTAACAAACAGCAGTAGCAAACACCAGTATTTAACAGCAGTAACAAACAGTAGTAACAAACAGCAGTAGCAAACACCAGTATTTAACAGCAGTAGCAAACACCAGTATTTAACAGCAGTAACAAACAGTAGTAACAAACAGCAGTATTTAACAGCAGTAACAAACAGTAGTAACAAACAGCAGTAGCAAACACCAGTATTTAACAGCAGTAGCAAACAGTAGTAACAAACAGCAGTAGCAAACACCAGTATTTAACAGCAGTAACAAACAGTAGTAACAAACAGCAGTAGTTCAAACACCAGTATTTAACAGCAGTAACAAACAGTAGTAACAAACAGCAGTAGCAAACACCAGTATTTAACAGCAGTAACAAACAGTAGTAACAAACAGCAGTAGCAAACACCAGTATTTAACAGTAGTAACAAACAGCAGTAGCAAACACCAGTATTTAACAGCAGTAACAAACAGTAGTAACAAACAGTAGTAACAAACAGCAGTAGCAAACACCAGTATTTAACAGTCGTAGCAAACAGTAGTAACAAACAGCAGTAGCAAACAGTAGTAACAAACAGCAGTAGCAAACACCAGTATTTAGCAGCAGTAACAAACAGTAGTAACAAACAGCAGTAACAAACAGTAGTAACAAACAGCAGTAGCAAACACCAGTATTTAACAGCAGTAACAAACAGTAGTAACAAACAGTAGTAACAAACACCAGTATTTAACAGCAGTAACAAACAGTAGTAACAAACAGTAATAACAAACAGCAGTAGCAAACACCAGTATTTAACAGCAGTAACAAACAGTAGTAACAAACAGCAGTAGCAAACACCAGTATTTAACAGCAGTAACAAACAGTAGTAACAAACAGCAGTAGCAAACACCAGTATTTAACAGCAGTAACAAACAGTAGTAACAAACAGCAGTAGCAAACACCAGTATTTAACAGCTGTAACAAACAGCAGTAGCAAACACCAGTATTTAACAGTAGTAACAAACAGTAGTAACAAACAGTAGTAACAAACAGCAGTAACAAACACCAGTAGTAACAAAAACAGTAGTAACAAACAGCAGTAGCAAACAGCAGTATTTAACAGCAGTAACAAACAGTAGTAACAAACAGCAGTATTTAACAGTAGTAACAAACAGTAGTAAGAAACAGCAGTATTTAACAGCAGTAACAAACAGTAGTAACAAACAGCAGTATTTAACAGCAGTAACAAACAGCAGTAGCAAACAGCAGTATTTAACAGCAGTAACAAACAGTAGTAACAAACAGCAGTATTTAACAGCAGTAACAAACAGCAGTATTTAACACCAGTAACAAACAGTAGTAACAAACAGTAGTAACAAACAGCAGTAGCAAACACCAGTATTTAACAGCAGTAACAAACAGTAGTAACAAACAGCAGTAGCAAACACCAGTATTTAACAGCAGTAACAAGCAGTAGTAACAAACAGCAGTAGCAAACACCAGTATTTAACAGTAGTAACAAACAGTAGTAACAAACAGCAGTAGCAAACACCAGTATTTAACAGTAGTAACAAACAGTAGTAACAAACAGCAGTAGCAAACACCAGTATTTAACAGCAGTAACAAACAATAGTAACAAACAGCAGTATTTAACAGCAGTAACAAACACCAGTATTTAACAGTAGTAACAAACAGTAGTAACAAACAGCAGTAGCAAACACCAGTATTTAACAGCAGTAACAAACAGTAGTAACAAACAGCAGTAGCAAACACCAGTATTTAACAGCAGTAACAAACAGTAGTAACAAACAGCAGTAGCAAACACCAGTATTTAACAGCAGTAACAAACAGTAGTAACAAACAGCAGTAGCAAACACCAGTATTTAACAGCAGTAACAAGCAGTAGTAACAAACAGCAGTAGCAAACACCAGTATTTAACAGCATAAAGCAGTAACAAACAGTAGTAACAAACAGCAGTTTAACAGCAAACAAACACAGTATTTAACAGTAGTAACAAACAGTAGTAACAAACAGCAAAAACACCAGTATTTAACAGCAGTAACAAACAGTAGTAACAAACAGCAGTATTTAACAGCAGTAACAAACAGTAGTAACAAACAGCAGTAGCAAACACCAGTATTTAACAGTCGTAGCAAACAGTAGTAACAAACAGCAGTAGCAAACACCAGTATTTAACAGCAGTAGCAAACACCAGTATTTAACAGCAGTAACAAACAGTAGTAACAAACAGCAGTAGCAAACAGTAGTAACAAACAGCAGTAGCAAACACCAGTATTTAACAGCAGTAACAAACAGTAGTAACAAACAGCAGTAACAAACAGCAGTATTTAACAAAAACAGTAGTAACAAACAGCAGTAGCAAACACCAGTATTTAACAGCAGTAGCAAACACCAGTATTTAACAGCAGTAACAAACAGTAGTAACAAACAGCAGTAGCAAACAGTAGTAACAAACAGCAGTAGCAAACAGTAGTAACAAACAGCAGTATTTAACAGTAGTAACAAACAGTAGTATTTAACAGTAGTAACAAACAGCAGTATTTAACAGTAGTAACAAACAGTAGTAACAAACAGCAGTAACAAACAGCAGTATTTAACAGTAGTAACAAACAGTAGTATTTAACAGTAGTAACAAACAGCAGTATTTAACAGTAGTAACAAACAGTAGTAACAAACAGTAGTAACAAACACCAGTATTTAACAGTAGTAACAAACAGTAGTAACAAACAGCAGTAGCAAACACCAGTATTTAACAGCAGTAACTGTCACGAATATTACCGAAGGTGACTCCCCTTCTTGTTCGGGTGGCGCTCGGCGGTCGTCGACGCCGGTCTACTAGCTATCGCCGATCCGTTGTTCTGTGTTCGTTTAGTTTTGTCTAATTGGTAGCACCTGTTTCTAGTTTGGTTGTTAGGATAGGGTATATATAGTCTGTTTAGCCCGCTTCTGTTTCGTGCGGGCTTGTTCGTCTGTTTTGTTGTTTGAGTGTATTTTGTTGGCATTTGGGTTTCACGCTGTCCGTTTATATTTCTGTTCATTTGTGTTTCCACTTTTGTACATGTTATGTTTCCGGGACATTAAAGCGTGTTGTTTTTCCCACATCTTTTGCTCTCTGCGCCTAACTCCACACCTCTTCACTCATTACCGTAACAGTAACAAACAGTAGTAACAAACAGCAGTAGCAAACACCAGTATTTAACAGCAGTAACAAACAGTAGTAACAAACAGCAGTAGCAAACACCAGTATTTAACAGCAGTAACAAACAGTAGTAACAAACAGTAGTAACAAACAGCAGTAACAAACACCAGTAAACAGTAAACAAACAGCAGTAACAAACACCAGTATTTAACAGCAGTAACAAACAGTAGTAACAAACAGCAGTAGCAAACACCAGTATTTAACAGCAGTAACAAACAGTAGTAACAAACAGTAGTAACAAACACCAGTATTTAACAACAGTAACAAACAGTAGTAACAAACAGTAGTAACAAACAGCAGTAACAAACAGTAGTAACAAACAGTAGTAACAAACAGCAGTAGCAAACACCAGTATTTAACAGCAGTAACAAACAGTAGTAACAAACAGCAGTAGCAAACACCAGTATTTAACAGCAGTAACAAACAGTAGTAACAAACAGTAACAAATTTAACAGTAGTAACAAACAGCAGTAGCAAACACCAGTATTTTAACAGCAGTAACAAACAGTAGTAACAAACAGCAGTAACAAACAGTAGTAACAAACAACAGTAGCAAACACCAGTATTTAACAGTCGTAGCAAACAGCAGTAGCAAACACCAGTATTTAACAGCAGTAACAAACAGTAGTAACAAACAGCAGTAACAAACAGTAGTAACAAACAGTAGTAACAAACAGCAGTAGCAAACACCAGTATTTAACAGCAGTAACAAACAGTAGTAACAAACAGCAGTAACAAACAGTAGTAACAAACAGCAGTAGCAAACACCAGTATTTAACAGCAGTATCAAACAGTAGTAACAAACAGCAGTAGCAAACACCAGTATTTAACAGCAGTAACAAACAGTAGTAACAAACAGCAGTAGCAAACACCAGTATTTAACAGCAGTAACAAACAGTAGTAACAAACAGCAGTAGCAAACACCAGTATTTAACAGCAGTAACAAACAGTAGTAACAAACAGTAGTAACAAACAGCAGTAGCAAACAGCAGTAACAAACAGTAGTACCAAACAGTAGTAACAAACAGCAGTAGCAAACAGTAGTAACAAACAGTAGTAACAAACAGCAGTAGCAAACACCAGTTATTTAACAGCAGTAACAAACAGTAGTAACAAACAGTAGTAACAAACAGCAGTAGCAAACACCAGTATTTAACAGTCGTAGAAAACAGAAGTATTTAACAGCAGTAACAAACAGGAACAGAGCAGAGTAGGAGGGATGGTCTGACAGGGGACCAGAACAAACACACACACACACACACACACACACACACACACACACACACACACACACACACACACACACACACACACACACACACACACACACACACACACACACACACACACACACACACACACACACACACACACACACACACACACTGGATGCAGGTCTAAACAAACTGACAGAGGGAGGTAGACATAATTAGGACAGTAGGCTCTGACCAGGCAGCTAGAACTGACCGGCTTTTTCTCTCTCTAAGAGGCTGGGGGAAAGAAAGTTGGCTGGAAAATGTTTAAACGGAGTGATGACATTGTGGGATAATACAGTAGAGATAAACGAACACTTGAAAAATGTTGTAAAACTGAGCGAGAGAAAGACGTAGAGAGACTAGACATTTTTAATACACACCGCAGGCATCTTTGTGTGCTTAAAGGGGCAATCAGAAGGTGAAACAATGACAAAGTGTTTCAGGGGAAAAGAGGGATGGTCCTGGAGAAATGGAACCACTCTCAAATTCCTTGACAGAGAAATGGATGCAAGGACTGACCATCCATGATATCAAAATTATAGTTTTAACCATGTTTTGAGGCTATGTAGTTTTTGCTTACATTTACTTTGTTTATAAACATTGGGGTAAAACAAGGTTGTATTTTGGGTTCTGACGGGGTACGACAGCTATATTCTTCATGAATCAATGTGTACATACCATTATTTATATATCCAACAATGGATGTAGCAACTGCTCTCTCTCTCTCACTCGTCCTGCCTCTCTTCTCCTCTCCTACACTCTTTCCTCTCTCTATCCGTTCATTTCTCCCTCTCTGGCCCTCTCTCGGTTTCCTTCTTCCCTGCCATCCTCCTTGAGTAGCTCGTTTCATCTCTTTAAAAGGCCTTATTGAGATGCAGCAAGGCAATGCCCACAAGATAGGGATCACCTCCCTGTCACGTGACTCACACAACCACTGAGGGAGGGAGAGAATGAGAGAGGAGTAGGGGGTGGAGAAGAAGGAGTGGAGGAGAGGGAACAAGGGAAGGAAGGAAGAAGGGAAGGAAACATAGGGACACAAGAGGCAGGAGGAGAGAGGAGGATTCCACATTCACCTAAATATATTGCAGCTATGGCTAACACAAGAAATTGCCTGTAATCTGATAGAGTTATGTGCCCAATGAGTGGGTGAAGCACTGAATGGGCCTTGTTCTGTAGTCTGATCACCACTAACAATCCATAAACACACACTACAAAGAATAATGTACAGTAGCACACACAGAAATGTACAGTGCACACACTCAAGTGTTCGTCCCCCCACACACACACACACTATTTTCCAATATTTATTATCACAGACATGCTTTATGAACTGTTATTTAATGGCTGTCATACAAAACACGCTAATTGAGAGAGATTATATTTAGGAGTTTCTCAGCTCCCAAATGTATACTGGTGTGTGTGTGTGTGTGTGTGTGTGTGTGTGTGTGTGTGTGTGTGTGTGTGTGTGTGTGTGTGTGTGTGTGTGTGTGTGTGTGTGTGTGTGTGTGTGTGTGTGTGTGTGTGTGTGTGTGTGTGTGTGTGTGTGTGTGTGTGTGTGTGTGTGTGTGTGTACATGGTTTCTCTCTTAAACACAGTACAGTAGTGTGCCCATCTGTGCTTTGCTGCAATGCCATTGTGAACAGTAGAGGAGAACACAATGCCATTGTGAACAGTAGAGGAGAACACAATGCCATTGTGAACAGTAGAGGAGAACACAATGCCATTGTGAACAGTAGAGGAGAACACAATGTCATTGTGAACAGTAGAGGAGAACACAATGCCATTGTGAACAGTAGAGGAGAACACAATGCCATTGTGAACAGTAGAGGAGAACACAACGCCATTGTGAACAGTAGAGGAGAACACAATGCCATTGTGAACAGTAGAGGAGAACACAATGCCATTGTGAACAGTAGAGGAGAACACAATGCCATTGTGAACAGTAGAAGAGAACACAAGGAAGTCCAGCTACTGTTGAGTGACATTTATCCCTGTAACCAACCCAGTGGAGCGTGTGTGTGTGTGTGTGTGTGTGTGTGTGTGTGTGTGTGTGTGTGTGTGTGTGTGTGTGTGTGTGTGTGTGTGTGTGTGTGTGTGTGTGTGTGTGTGTGTGTGTGTGTGTGTGTGTGTGTGTGTGTGTGTGTGTGTGTGTGTGTGTGTGTGTTGTTGAAATGATGCCAAAGTGAGAGTGCTCTCATGTATATATATTTTATTAGGATGTTCTATTCATTTGAATGGTCTGTTGTCGGGGGTGTGGACACAGTTACACACACAGTGTATACAGGACAGTATATAGGACTATAGACAACCTGTTGTATGTGGACACACACATAGTATATATAAAGTATATTGTTGTGTGTGTTTGTCCACCTTCTCCAGGAGTCAGGGTGATTCTTCATACTGGTCATGTCTGGTTTGGGAGGCGGTTGAAGGGGGTGAGTTGTAGGGGTCATATTCCTCTGGCCCCCCTCACCCCTGACCCTCCTTGGCCCTCACCCCTGGCCCTCCTTGGCCCTCACCCCTGGCCCTCCTTGGCCCTCAGCCCCTGGCCCTGACGGATGAGCTAATTAGTCAATATCACTAGAACCTGCAAGGATCCACACTGACCTCAGAGGACCAATCTGCACTGTGCAACACACACGCACGCCGGTTATGCACACACACACACACACACACACACACACACACACACACACACACACACACACACACACACACACACACACACACACACACACACACACACACACACACACACACACACACACACACACACACACACACACACACACACACACACACACACACACACACACTGATCACCCTCTCCATCCCTCTCTTCTGACCTTCCACACCTTTCATCGAATCAGAAAACGCTTGTCTTTTTTTTGATTGAGTCAGCACTCTCTCCTCTTACTCCCTCTCCCTCCGTCCCTTTAGTCAACCTCTTCTCAGTGTTTTTCTCATTCTGTTTATCCTCCCCTACTTCCCTCTTCTCCCCCTCCCTTCCCTGAAACTGACCGAGCAGTAAAGGCATGCAGACACACGTGGCCCTCAGATATGGGGGGAGGTAAAGAGGTAGGAGAGAGAGAGAGATGAGAAAGAGAAAGGGTGAGAGAGCAAGGGTTATAGAGGGAGAGAAAGAGAGCAAGGGAGCGAGCGAGAAAAAGAGAGAGAGAAAAATAATGAGGAAGAGAGAGAGCGAGAACGAGGGAAAGAGAGTGTGAGAGAGAGAACGAGAGAGTGTAGGTTAGTTCTAGTTTCCTCTGGAAAATCCCCAAACGCGGGGTCTGGCAGACAAGGTGAGATGCAGAGGACACCCCCTCCTCCTCCTCCTCCTCTCCAGCTGTTCTGAACATGGTGTGTGTGCGCCTGTGCAAGTGCGTGTGTTTCTGTATGTGTGTGTGTTTGCATATGTTTGTTTGGCAGTGGGGTCAGTGACTGTGAAGGCTCCTGCAGCTCAGAGGTCCTGGTAATGATCCAAGGCGTCCATCTAGCTGCCAGTTTATTGGCTTAGGACCTCTCCATGCACCTGGTTTACGGTACTACTACTGTACTATAACCTCCACCTGTGTGTGCGTGTGTAAGACACCCTACTACAACCCTGCCATTACGACAGTTATTTCCTTAATCTTCGTCCATTATAAAGACATGGCTTATGATTGATATGACTGATAAAGGACTGGTGAAGGATGTTATTACTACTAGGATATCTTGTTATGACTACTAGGATATCTTGTTATGACTAGTAGGATATCTTGTTATGACTACTAGGATATCATGTTATGACTTCTAAGATATCTTGTTTTGACTTCTAGGATATCTGTCAGGATTTGGCCAGGGTTGTTCCGGTTTTTGGTCACTAGATGCCCCCATTGTGCCTTTTGACCTTTTGTTTTCCCTTGATCCCCATTATTATTTGCACCTGTGCCTCGTTTCCCCTGATTGTATTTAAACCCTTTGTTTTCCTCTGTTCTTTGCTCTGTGTTTGTATGTTAGCACCCAGCCCTAGTACTCTGAGAACTCTTGTTGATCCCGGTGGACTCTCTTGTGGAATTCTGTTTTTTGTTCTTGTTTGTTTGTTTTTTGAGTGTCTTTTGAGGCTTTTTGTGCTTTGCCTTCCACCTTGTGGATTTGCCTTTTTTGTCTTGGAGGATTACCTTTGTTCTTGTAGGATTCCTTTTGAGGTTGTGGAGTTACATGTTTTCCTGAAGAACTTCACTTTTTTCATTAAATACATTAAATACACCGTCTCAAGTACTGCTGTGTCTGCCTCATCTTCTGGGTTCTGCCGACTATTCGTGGCTCAGTTGGTTAAGTGACTGTTTCTCACTCCGGAGACCCGGGTTCGTAACCGGGTCCTGACAATATCTTGTTATGACTACTAGGATATCTTGTTATGACTACTAGGATATATTGTTATGACTACTAGTATATCTTGTTATGACTACTAGGATATCTTGTTATGACTACTAGGATATCTTGTTATGACTTCTAGGATATCTTGTTATGACTACTAGGATATCTTGTTATGACTTCTAGGATATCTTGTTATGACTTCTAGGATATCTTGTTAATGACTTCTAGGATATCTTGTTATGACTTCTAAGTTGTTTGATTTTTGCAGATCATGTTTGAGACAATGACATTGCAACACACTCACGCACGCACATACGCACACGCTTGCATACACGCACGCACACACACACGTCCGGTCCTATTGACGGTGTGAAATACATTTGTCCCCTGGGAGACATTCGATAAGTGTCGGATGGTTAAACCCAGGCTTAACTTCTAGTTGGCCGATACGGAGCTTGTAATGTAAGTGCCCCTATCTTCTCCATGCTTGGGTGTATGCATGCGTGGCGTGGCCAACCAAATGCCTATTGACTTTTCACATATGTCCAACATGAAATCAATTCTCCAGTTGACTGCAATGAGAGCTCAATGGTTAATGTCAACACAGCAAGTACTGGCAAGGGAGAAGGGGGGAAAGGGGGAGTAGAGGAGGGGTGTTTCTGGTAGTGTATGGAAATCAACCTGCTTCCTCGGACCTGTGCAAGTTCAGATTTTAGCAGTAGGATGTAAATTGGCTCCATCCCTTTAAGCGTACAATATTATTTATATTGGCCTTATGAAGAAGAGTTCTAAAGTGCCACGGCATGATATCATATCGTTGCCATGAAACCCTTGTTAAGGTGCTTTGGTAAACCTTTTCAACTCTGCTGTACCCCCCCCTCTCTCTCCCTATAGTTTGTAGAATATTATGTAAGATGTGTTAAACTACCTACCACCTCTTCTACCACCTCTCTCCCACTCACTCTCTATCTCTCTTTTTCTCTCTCCTGCCTCTCTTCCCAATTTCCCTCTCTTTCCACATCTTTCTACATCTCTCTCTCCCCATCTCGCTCTCCCTATCTCTCAGAGTGAGAGTGAGTGATGAGTGAGGGGACTGGTCCATCTGTTACTAATGTCAGTGAGAATCGGATGGTTCACCTCCCTCCTTCCCTAACTCCATCCTTCTATCCTGCTGCCTGGTGAAGGAGAGGAAGGATCTTTCATGTCTGGCTGTCACAACAAGACTGGGCCCACAAGCAGACAAGAAGACACACACCAACAGTAGACCTGCCCTATCCCATCTGGACAAGAGGAATGCCTATGTACTGTAAGAATGCTATAGCTCAGCATTCAACACCATACTCCCATCCAAACTCATCATTAAGCTTGAGGCCTTGGGTCTGAACCCTGCCCTGTGCAACTGGGTCCTGGACTTCCTGACGGGCCACCCCCAGGTGGTGAAGGTAGGAAACAACACCCCCGCTTCGCTGATCCTCAACTCTGGGGACCCACAAGGGGACGTGCTCAGCCTCCTCCTGTACTCCCTGTTCACCCATGACTGTGTGGCCAAGCATGCCTCCAACTCAATCATCAAGTTTGCAGACGACACAACAGTAGTAGGCTTGATTACAATGACGAGACAACCTACAAGGAGGAGGTGAGGGCTCTGGTAGTGTGGTGCCAGGAAAATAACCTCTCACTCAATGTCAACAAAACAAAGGAGATGATTGTGGACTTCAGGAAACAGCATAGGCAGCACCCCCTCTAGCCACGGGACAATGGGACTACAGTGGAGAAGGTGGAAAACTTCAAGTTCCTTGACGTACACATCAATGACAAACTGAAATGGTCCACCCACACAGACAGTGTGGTGAAGAAGGCACAACAGCACCTCTTCAACCTCAGGAGGCTAAATCATTTTGTATTGGCACCTAAAACCCTCACAAACCTTTACAGATCCCTGTCGGGATGTGTCACCGCTTGATACGGCAAAGAACCACCCGCAACCGCAGGGCTCTCCAGAGGGTGGTGCGGTCTGCCCAACACATCCCCGGGGGCAAACTACCTGTCCTCCAGGACACCTACAGCATCCGATGTCACAGGAATGCCAAGGACAACACTCAAGCCACTGCCTGTGTGTGTTAACTTCTTCGATATAGGGGTCGCTCTTTTCATTTTTGGATAAAAAAAACGTTCCCGTTTTAAACAAGATATTTTGTCACAAAAAGATGCTCGAATATGCATATAATTGACAGCTTTGGAAAGAAAACACTCTGACGTTTCCAAATCTGCAAAGATATTATATGTGAGTGCCAAACAACTGATGCTACAGGCGAAACCAAGATGAAATTTCAGACAGGAAATGCCCCAGATTTTGAATGCACTTTGTTCCAATGTCTCCTTATATGGCTGTGAATGCGCAAGGAATGAGCCTACACTTTCTGTCGTTTCCCCAAGGTGTCTGCAGCATTGTGACGTATTTGTAGGCATATCATTGGAAGATTGACCATAAGAGACTAAATTTACCAGGTGCCCCGCTTGGTGTCCTCCATTGCAATTATTGCACAATCTCCAGCTGCGTGCATTTTACCATGTGGTTCAGAGGAGAAACCAAACTGCCATGAATGACTTATCATCGAATAGATATGTGAAAAACACCTTGAGGATTGATTCTAAACAACGTTTGAGTTAATTTGGAAAATAGTTTGGCGTTGTAATGACTGAATTTGTTTTTTTTTTCTTAGCCAAACGTGATGAACAAAACGGAGCGATTTCTCCTACACAAATAATATTTTTGGAAAAACTGAACATTTGCTATCTAACTGAGAGTCTCCTCATTGAAAACATCTGAAGTTCTTCAAAGGTAAATTATTTTATTTGAATGCTTTTCTTGTTTTTGTGAAAATGTTGCCTGCTGAATGCTAGGCTTAATGCTATGCTAGCAATCAATACTCTTACACAAATGTTTGTGTAGCTATGGTTGAAAAGCATATTTTGAAAATCTGAGATGACAGTGTTGTTAACAAAATGCTAAGCTTGTGAGCCAATATATTTATTTCATTTAATTTGCGATTTTCATGAATAGTTAACGTTGCGTTATGGTAATGAGCTTGAGGCTATAATTACGCTCCCGGATACGGGATTGCTCGACGCAACAGGTTATGATGGAGCCGGAGGGGTGGATGAGATTTTATGGGCTCTTAACCAACCTTGCTATTTTGTTTGTTTTTCTGCATTGTACATAATGTTGCTGCTACCGTCTCTTATGACCGAAAATAGCTTCTGGACATCAGAATAGCGATTACTCACCTTGAACTGGATAAAGATTTTTTCTTTAATGAGTCGGACGAGAGGGATTTACTCCAGACACCCGAACAGGCCCTCCTCCCCCTCATTCGCTAGAGAAAGCGAAGGGGGTATCATGGAAGGAGATCGAGGTGCCTTGTGAGGATCCGGCGAAGAGTGGCTAATTTGACTAATCTACTATTGGCCAACGTACAATCGCTGGAAAATAAAGTGAACGAACTACAAGCACGTGTATTCTACCAACGGGACATTAAAAACTGTAATATCTTATGTTTCTCCGAGTCGTGGCTGAACGACGACATGAATAACATGCTACTGGCGGGTTATACACTGTATCGGCAGGATATAACAGCCACCTCTGGTAAGACAAGGTGGTGGTGGTCTATGTACATTTGTAAACAACCGCTGGTGCACGATATCTAAGGAAGTCTCAAGGTTTTGTTCGCCTGAGGTAGAGTATCTCATGATAAGCTGTAGACCACACTATCTTCCGAGAGAGTTTTCATCTATATTCTTCGTAGCTGTATATTTTCCACCACAAATGGATGATGGCACTAAGACCAGCAGTATATGGCCATAGGCAAACAGGAAAATGCTCATCCAGAGTAGGCACTCCTAGTCGCCGGGGACTTTAATGCAGGGTAACTTAAATCCATGTTACCTCCTTTCTACCAGCATGTTAAATGTGAAAACATAGGGGAAAAAAACTCTAGACCACCTTTACTCCACACACAGAGACATGTACAATGTTCTCCCTCGCCCTCCATTGTCCAAATCTAACCACAATTATATCCTCCTGATCACTGCTTACAAGCAAAAAATCAAGCAGGAAGAACCAGTGACTTGGTCAATAAAAAAGTGGTAAGATGAAGCAGATGCTAAGCTACAGAACTGTTTTGCTAGCACAGACTGGAATATGTTCATGGATTCTTCTGATGGCATTGAGGAGTACACCACAGTCACTGGCTTCATCAATAAGTGCATTGATGACGTCGTCCCCGCAGTGACTGTACGTACATACAACCAGAAGCCATGGATAACAGGCAACATCCGCAATGAGCTAAAAGGATAGAGCTGCCGCTTTCAAGGAGCGGGACTCTTACCTGGAAGCTTATAAGAAATTCCGGTATGCCCTCCAACGAACCATCAAACAGGAAAAGCATCAATACAGGACTAAAATCGAATCGTACTACACCGGCTCTAACGCTCGTTGGATGTGGCAGGGCTTGCAAACTATTACAGACTACAAAGGGAAGCACAGCCGAGAGCTTCCCAGTGACACGAGCCTACCAGACGAGCTAAATTACTTCTATGCTCGCTTTGGTACAAGTAACACTGAAACATGCATGAGAGCATCAGCTGTTGCGGACGAATGTGGTAAACAGGTCATCATTCACAAGGCCGCAGGGCCAGACGGATTACCAGGACGTGTACTCCGAGCATGTGCTGACCAACTGGCAAGTGTCTTCACTGACATTTTCAACCTCTCCCTGTCTGAGTGTAATACCAACATGTTTCAAGCAGACTATCATAGTCCCTGTGCCCAAGAACACTAAGGTAACCTGCCTAAATGACTACCGACCCGTAGCACTCACGTCTGTAGCTGTGAAGTGCTTTGAAAGGCTGGTCATGGCTCACGTCAACACCATTATCCAGAAACACTAGACCCACTCCAATTTGCATACCGCCCCAACAGATCCACAGATGATACAATCTCTATTGCACTCCAGACTGCACTTTCACACCTTGACAAAAGGAACACCTATGTTAGAATGCTGTTCATTGACTACAGCTCAGCGTTCAACACCACAGTGCCCTCATCACTAAGCTAAGGACCCTGGGACTAAACACCTCCCTCTGAAACTGGATCATGGACTTCCTGACGGGCCACCCCCAGGTGGTAAGGGTAGGTAACAACACATCCGCCATGCTGATCCTCAACACGGGGACCCCTCAAGGGAGCGTTCTCAGTCCCCTCCTGTGCTCCCTGCTCACTCATGACTGCATGGCCAGGTACAAATCCAACAGCATCATTAGGTTTGCCGATGACACAACAGTGGTAGGCCTGATCACCGACAACGACAAGACAGCCTATAGGGAGGAGGTCAGAGACCTGGCCGTGTGGTGCCATGACAACAACCTATCCTTAAATGTGATCAAGACAAAGGAGATGATTGTGGACTACAGGAAAAGGAGGACCGAGCACACCACCATTCTCATTGACAGGGCTGTAGTGGAGCAGGTTGCTTCAAGTTCCTTGGTGTCCACATCACCATCAAACTAACATGGTCCAAGCACACCAAGACAGTCATGAAGAGGGCACGACAAAACCTATTCCCTCTCAGGAGACTGAAAAGACATGAGTTCTCCTCAAAAGGTTCTACAGCTGCAAGAGTGCGTACGACCCAGTACATCACTGGTGCCAATCTCCCTGCTATCCAGGACCTCTATACCAGGCGGTGTCAGAGGAAGGCCCTAAAAATAGTCAGACTCCAGCCACCCTAGTCATAGACTGTTCTCTCTGCTACCTACATTTACATATTACATATTATTATTTATTTATTTTAGGCATTTTTATTAAAACTGCATTGTTGGTTAAGGGCTTGTAAGTAAGCATTTCACTGTACCTGTTGTACACCTGTATTCGGCGCACGTGACAAATACAATATGAATTGATTTGATTCACCCCGTTATCATCCAGAAGGCGAGGTCAGTACAGGTGCATCAAAGCTGAGACCGAGACTGAAAACATCTTCTATCTCAAGGCCATCAGACTGTTAAACAGCCATCACTAGCACACAGGGGCTGCTGCCTTTATACATAGACTTACAAATCACTGGCCACTTTAATCAATGGAATACTAGTCACTTTTTATAATGTTAACATGTCTTGCATTATTCATATGTATATACCGTATTCTATACTATTCTACTGTATCTTAGTATATGCCTCTCTGACATTGTCCATATATTTATATATTCTTACTTCCATTCTTTTACTTAGATTTGTGTTTATTGGGTATATGTCGTGAAATTGTAAGATATTACTTGTCAGATATCATTGCACTGCCAGAGCTAGAAACACCATCATTTTTGCAACACCCGCAATAACATAAACACGTGTACGTGACTAATAAAAAATGTGATTTAATTGACCTCCGTCCCTCTGTCTGTCCCTCTGTCTGTCTCTGTGTCTATGCCCTGCCCATGAGTCTGTGTACATCTCCCTCTCCTCCTCTCTCTATGGCACCTTTCCATCTCACTCCTTCTTTCCCTTGGTTTCTTTCCCTCTTTCCCCCTATCCCTCTATTCCCCCCATCCCCAATCTCCTCTGTTCCTGATGAACTTATGTAATATGGAGTGAGAGGATGTGCTAATAACAAATCTGCCTCAAATCCCCCAACATGCAACAGGAGAGACTGAGTCAGCTAAAAAAACACACGTGGATTTGTAACGCGGGTCTGTAAATTAAATGGGCTTTAGAGTGTTTTAAGAGGGCCCAGGCGGTGGTAGATCTGAGGTTTGGGTAAGTGGTAAGAGAGGAGAGGTCTTTATGTTAATATTGTGTGTGTTTGATCAGCCCCTGCTGGAGAGAAGTGGATTTTCATTAGTGCTTATAGTACAGTCGTGGACAAAAGTTTTGAGAATGACACAAATATGAATTTTAACAAAGTCTGCTGCATCAGTTTGTATGATGGCAATTTGCATATACTCCAGAATGTTATGAAGAGTGATCAGATGAATGAATTGCAATTAAAAGTCCCTATTTCCATTTCCCTTTCAGCCAAAAAAAGGATCAGCTGACATCCTGGAAGCTTCAAAAAGAGGGTGGTGCTTGGAATCATTGTTCTTTTTCTTTCTTCTGTCAATCATGGTTACCTGCAAGGAAACATGTGCCGTCATCATTGCATTGCACAAAAAGGGCTTCACAGGCAAGGATATTGCTGCCAGTAAGATTGCACCTAAATTAACCATTTATCGGATAATCAAGAACTTCAAGGAGAGCGGTTCAATTGTTGTGAAGAAGGCTTCAGGGCACCCAAGAAAGTCCAGCAAGCGCCAGGACCGTCTCCTAAATTTGACTCAGCTGCGGGATCGGGGCACCACCAGTACAGAGCTTTCTTAGGAATGGCAGCAGGAAGGTGTGAGTGAATCTGCACGCACAGTGAGGTGAAGAGTTTTGGAGGATGGCCTGGTGTCAAGAAGGGCAGCAAAGAAGCCTCTTCTCTCCAGGAAAAACACCAGAGGCAGACTGATATTCTGCAAAAGGTACAGGGATTGGACTGCTGAGGACTGGGGTAAAGTCAATTTCTCTGATGAATCCCCTTTACGATTGTTTGGGGCATCCGGAAAAAAGCTTGTCCGGAAAAGACAAGGTGAGCGCTACCATCAGTCCTGTGTCATGCTAACAGTAAAGCATCCTGAGACCATTCATGTGTGGGGTTGCTTCTCAGCCAAGAGAATGGGCTCACTCACAATTTTGCCTAAGAACACAGCCATGAATAAAGAATGGTACCAACACATCCTCCGAGACCAACTTCTCCCAACCATCCAGGAACAGTTTTGTGATGAACAATGCCTTTTCCAGCATGATGGAGCACCTTGCCATATGGCAAAAGTGATAACTAAGTGGCTCGGGGAACAAAACATCAATATTTTGGGTCCATGACCAGGAAACTCCCCAGACCTTAATCCCATTGAGAACTTGTGATCAATTCTCAGGAGACAAACAAAAAATCTACAATTCTGACAAACTCCAAGCATTGATTATGCAAGAATGGGCTGCCATCAGTCAGGATGTGACCCAGAAATTAATTGACAGCATGCCAGGATTGCAGAGGTCTTGAAAAAGAAGGGTCAACACTGCAAATATTGACTCTTTGCATCAACTTCATGTAATTGTCAATAAAAGCCTTTGACACTTATGAAATGCTTGTTATTATACTTCAGTGTTCCATAGTAACATCTGACAAAAATATCTAAAGACACTGAGGCAGCAGACTCTTTGAAAATTAATAGTTGTGTCATTCTCAAAACTTTTGCCCAGGTACACATTCATAAAAGGTCCAATGCCAACAAGCTCTCAAAGTGTCACGTCAGCATCAAACGTAAAGTTTCGAAGTCATTCCAAACGTCAAAGTGTTTGGTTACTTCTCTGTATCGTTTCAAGGTTAAGTTTAGCCATTAACTACGAATGGTTAAGGTTAGGCATTAACTCCAAATGGTTAAGGTTAGGCATTAACTCCGAATGGTTAAGGTTATGCATTAACTCCGAATGGTTAAGGTTAGGCATTAACTCCGAATGGTTAAGGTTATGCATTAACTCAGAATGGTTAAGGTTAGGCATTAACTCAGAATGGTTAAGGTAAGGGTTAAGGTTTTAAAACAAACATTCTAAAACTATTTCTATCGCTGGATCCAAACATGCATCCTTTGGAACCAGAGGCAGATACAAGCAACCCACCATCCCCATCCACAAGACCCTTAATTTAACCATTCCCTAGCTAATCCAAAGCTTACTTGAAGGTAACAGCGCTCACTGTTGCCCCTAGTGGCCGGTTTCCACATAATCTCCTGATGTCCTCAGACATGGATGGACCTTGAATACTGACTTGCATCACAGGTGACCTGCCTGGTAATGCAGACTATTATTAATAAAAACATGTTTTTTAAATCTCAACATCAAATCATTTCTGGGTAACAATTAACCCCATCTCATCCACCAATGGCAGCCTTCTGCATCTGTGGTGGAAGATGGATGAGCTACAGAGGTGTTTGTCAGACCACGAGAGAGCTTAAGAATCATCCTTCTCACGAAAACGATCTGCCATCTTCTGTCTGTAGCATCCGAACAGTTTGGGCTACACACTAATATGACCCGCTATGGAAAGGTGAGACTCTTTTGCTGTTTTGCTCTCGGATGGACAAAAATTCAAAATGGCTTCTTAGCAAAAAGCTATTTCTTAAGCAATAATTTTTGAGTCTGAGTGAGGGGCCTAATTGGAGGACCCTAATGGGAGGGGGACATGTAATCTGAAACCTACTGTTATTGGCAGAGATGTGGGCAAACTCTCTTCGTTATTGGTCTATTAACTAATACGGCCTGGTGATGTCGCCAAGTGATCTGAGATCAGTTTTGACCTTTTGCATCATAATGAATACGATTAAATGAACAGGGCCGCCTGATACTAGATCAGTCCTACTCAGAGAGGGTAAACTCTTCTCAGGTTGTAGCATGTGTTTTCAACTCACTAGATTCATCATATTAATACAAGAAAGAAGGACTACTAAACTAACATTCTGACCACTGTCATTATAAAAGGAGTTCACTGGTTGGTTAGAGAGTGAATAACAACTGACGTTTTACTCGGGCCACCCCCTCCCAGCATCGGGGAACATCCCCCGCCTCCCCTGCATGCACGCACCCACCACATCTATTTCTAAGGGCACAAGCACTGTTCAAGACACAAACTGTTCACACCCCTCTTGTTGGTGGAGAGAATTTTGCAGGTTCAAAGCATATTTCCTGCAATTCTACACATTTTGTCATGGGGTGCAAAGAACATTTTGTAGTTTTAAAGCAACTTTCCTTGCAATTCTATACATTTTGCCATGTCTCATGTGTTTTTATGATATTTGAGTGATAAATAAACTCACATGGGCTAGTTGATCTGGACATAACCCGACAAGTTATAAATAGCTATCTGAGGTATGCAATGACTAACGTGACAAGAGGAACTGATGATGCACTACCCAACTTCGCACCTTCTGCATTCTACTAGTACAACTTTCAAGAGAAAGTTTAAAGCCGGACTAAGCCCCCCCCCCCAGGAGGCGCGCACCACAGTTTGGGAACAACTGATCTAACTGACCTAAAGATAGAGACAGCACCCATTTCTAAGCTAGTGAGAAATCAATCTTAACCTGTAATAAACACCACAGCAACATGGATTTTGTTTTTTAAACAATAGAAACGGGCTAGACAGAGTGGAGGACCAAAACAAAGAGAAGGATTCGAGGGGGCTACCAATGAGAATAGCCTACAGCAGAGGAGAGAAAGAGAGAAAGAGAGGGATGAGAAGGATGTCTACGATAAATGGGTGTGCAGTTGTGTCCTGTGGTTGGTGTGTTGGGTGGCTCAGCCTCCTGTCCAAACGATCGTTCTGTTTAAATGGCTGTTATCCTATTAAGAAACACTGCTGATGTCCTGCAGAGTTGATATAATCAGTTCAGGGGGAGTCATTGTCTGTGTGTGTGTGTGTGTGTGTGTGTGTGTGTGTGTGTGTGTGTGTGTGTGTGTGTGTGTGTGTGTGTGTGTGTGTGTGTGTGTGTGTGTGTGTGTGTGTGTGTGTGTGTGTGTGTGTGTGTGTGTGTGTGCGTGTGTGCGCGCGTGCGCGTGCGTGCGTGTATGCATGTAAGCTTGCCTGTCTGCGTGAGTGGGTGAGTGAATGGTTGTGTGTGTGTGTGTGTGTGCGTATGTGCATCCATGCGTGCATGTGTGTGTAAGCATGCCTGCCTGTGTTAATATGTCTGTGTGTGATGGAGAGTTTGGGCCGGGCACACGTCATGATACAAGTCTCCTTCCCTCCAAGTCCTAGGCTAAGGGATGCAGCTTTGGGTTCATTCATTTCAACACAATCATTCCTTTTTGGAGTGAATGGTACTTTTTAATGGTACTTTTTCTTCATTTCCTTAATTTTAGGCCTTAGAGTACCGAAGGGTGCTACTTTCTAACATTCTCTGTTTAAGTCTTCCCCTCCCTCCCTCCATTAATTCATTCCTCAATGGCAGCTCAGAGAGCAGCGTAGTTCTTATTGTCCCCCACAATTAAAGGGGGACTGTGGATCTTTCTCCGTCTGTTAGTGCATACGTTAGCCACACACGATCTCAGACAGCACTGGCCCGATCTTCACGAAACTTGGTTGAATTATTTGTTTTGCTATAGAGATCCGGCATTTACAAAATTACACTCATTGGCCAGATGGTGGCGCTATAACAGGAGATTTGAAATGCAAACATTGAAAGGTCACGTCCCGCACCCAATTTGACCTAGTCAGGAAATTCGGTTCATAGGTCACTCTCCTCACAAGGAAAGAAATTGCCCTGGGTCTGCCATTATGGATTTTCCGCCATTTTGAAGTTTGTGAAAAACATGCTATTCTTCTGCCACCGAATGACCGATCTACACAAAACTTGATATGTGGCACCTATGGACAAAGGTCTCGCAACACAATAAACCTTTACATGGGCGTGGACCAATAAACCTTTACATGGGCGTGGACCAATAAACCTTTACATGGGCGTGGACCAATAAACATTCACATGGGCGTAGTCTGGTACATATATGCATATAAATCAGTCAAGGATATTCGTATTGTAAAAAAATGAAGTACACATGTTGCAAACACTGTCAAGACTCACCATATGTGAAAACATTCATATCGACCACACGGTGGTGCTATAACAGGCACATGTTTATATCTCTTGATCTGTTTGACTCAGAGTGATGCAATTTGTCACACATGCTCAGGGATATGAGTCTAACTGACCCACGCGATATCTGACATCACTGGCTCAATTTTGATGAAACTTGGGTGAATGATGCGTCTTGCCAAAGAGATCTGACATTTTCAAAATTACACTGATTGGCCCAAGGGGGGCGCAGCATCATTCGTGGGGGACAACATGTTTACTGTTGCCATGTTTATTGATGAACCTGGTGGGGAGAGGGACTGACTGGCTGTGTTTAGGCGCCCCAATGGACTCCTGCTTATTTAATGAGGTGGCATGGGCCCTGCCATGTCTGGAGCCCTCAGATGCGAGGAATCAAGGATGCAAGGATTCGAGGACAGATTAATTGATAAAGAGCTAATGTGTGGCCCCTGGGAGGACCCAATCTTTGTCAGACAAAGAGATGGAGACATTTGATAAAATTCCTCGCATCCTCTCTCCTCGCCTCCGCCTCAACTGTATTGGAGGAGAGGGTCTAAGGTCCTTCCCTTCTGACCTTCTCCTCCAATGAGATTTGAGGAGGTGAGGAGCTAGGATGTGATGAATCAAGGAAAGGTGCCACTACATTGTGTATAGAAGGATTTTTAAGCCTTGAGACAACTGACAAATGGATTGTGTATGTGTGCTATTCAGAGGGGGAATGGGCAAGACAAAATATTTAAGTGCCAGGCACACTGGTTTAAGAGTGTCAAGAACTGCAACGCTGCTTGGTTTTGCATGCTCAACAGTTTTCCTGTGTGTATCTAGAATGGTCCACCACCCAAAGGACATCCAGCAAACTTGACACAACTGTGGGAAGCATTGGAGTCAACATGGGCCAACATCCTTGTGGAACACTTTCGACACCTTGTAGATGTCCTAACAAATACAAGCTGTTCTGAGAGGGTGCAACTCAATAGTAGGAAGGTATTCTGAGAGTGTCTGAGGACCTGGAAGGTATTTCTGAGAGTGTCCGAGGACCTGCTATTTAAGGGTACTGTCCCTCGTGGCTTCACATTGTTGGCTCAGGGAGATATATCTATGAAGGTTTGTGTGTGTGGGCAACTATGCATGCGGTATTAACTCGGTAACTCGGTATTAACTCCCTCAATAGATCCACCACATATAATTGTTTTTACCCCTTTTTCTCCCGAATTTCGTGGTATCCAATTGGTAGTTACAGTCTTGTCTCATTGCTGCAACTCCCGTATGGACTTGGGAGAGGCGAAGGTCGAGAGCCGTGCGTCCTCCGAAACACGACCCTACAAGCCACACTGCTTCTTGACACAATGCCCACTTAACCCGGGAAGCCAGCCACACCAATGTGCCGGAGGAAAAACCTTTACACCTGGCGACAGTGTCAGCACTGCGCCCGGCCCGCCACAGGAGTCCCTATTGCGTGATGGGACAAGGACATCCCTGCCGGCCAAACCCTCCACTAACCCGGACGACGCTGTGGCAATTGTGCGCCGCCCCATGGGTCTCCCGGTCGGGGCCGGCTGCGACGGAGCCTGGACTCGAACCAGGATCTCTTGTGGCACAGCAAGCGCTGCGATGCAGTTCCGTAGACCACTGCGCCACTCGGGAGGCATTCCACCACGTTTTGAGGATGATATCATGGGCTGGATCTTATAGTGCAAACAATTTCATGAACTAATGATAGATAATACTATTAACAGTAAGTTAATGAGTGAATCAGTTAATTGGATGGGATTTATCATTTTAGGTCATTCAGAGTTTATGTGACTGTTTGTCATATCATTCTTCATACAGAGCACCTTTCCATCACTGGGAAATGTTTGGCAAAATGAAGAGTATACCCACTTCTCCAGCCACTAAGAGAGAGAGAGCGAGAAGGGGGAGAAAGAGAGTGAGAAGGGGGAGAGAGAGAGAGAAGGGGGATATAGAGAAAGAGGGAGAAATGCAGAGAGAGGGAGAAAAGGGGGAAAGAGAGAGGGAAAAGGGGGAGACAGTGGGGGAGTGAGAGTGAAGATAATGAGGGAAAAAACTGAAAAAGAGGGAAGAAGTAGGTGAGGTAAAGAGCGGGAAAAGGATAAAGAGAGGGATGAGAAAGAGAGGGAGAGTAAAGTCCTTATTCAAGGCGTTTCTGTTCACCAGTCACATCAAGGCTCCAAATCAATCCTGCAAATTGGTTTGCTCCTCAACAAGGTTACCAAATGACGGTGGGATGGAGGAAGAGAGATAGATAGAGGAGAGAGACAGAGAGAAAGGAGGGAGAGAGAGCGAGAGACAGACAGACAGACAGACAGACAGACAGACAGACAGACAGACAGACAGACAGACAGACAGACAGACAGACAGACAGACAGACAGACAGACAGACAGACAGACAGACAGAGAGAGACAGAGAGAGAGAGGAGAGAGACAGAGATTGTGGTGGTGATATGGGTGACTATAGATGGGACAGTTTAACTGGGGAAGGAGTGAAGGACTTCTGTTGATTGCTGGTTGTTACTGGAAACAGAATGTCATCCGTATGTTAATTGTTTTGTTTTTCTTCCTTCTTTCAATTTTTTCCTTGTGTGTGTGTTTGAGAGCGAGCGTGTGTTTGTTATGACACAAGAGAGAGAGAGAAGACAGATAGCCTCCGTGTGTGGGCGCGTGTGTGTGTGTGGTTATGTGTTCATTTTCCTCACAGCAGACACAGATGCTCTCCTAACCCTGTCACAATGAAATGTGGGCTCCATTTCCCGCCATTCCCCAGCTGAGCCTTTGGAATTGGAAAATAAATATATAAATAATGGAATGAATAAAAAATGGTCAGCACTTCCAATCTGTTATTCTTCTCCGCTGACCCAGAGTGTGTGTTTGTGTATATGTACACGCATTGACAAAAAGGTGCTATCTAGAACCCTTCTGAGTTCAATGCAGAACCCTTTACACAGAGGGTTCTACATGGAACCCAAAACAGCACTACCTGGAACCAAAAAGGATTCTCTCTAAAACCAAAAAGGGTTCTCCTATGGGGACACCCAAAAAACCCTTTAGAGTGTGTGTGTGTGTGTGTGTGTGTATGCACACATGCGCTTGTATTCGCTATGTGTTCACCTATGCTTTATCTGTGTTATCCACAGGAACACTTCACCCCAGAGTGCAAGTTCAAAGAGAGTGTGTTTGAGAACTACTATGTGACGTACTCGTCCATCCTGTACCGGCAGACCCAGTCGGGCAGGGCCTGGTACATCGGCATCAACCGGGACGGGCAGGTCATGAAGGGCAACAGGGTCAAGAAGACCAAGGGGGCCGCCCACTTCCTGCCCAAACTCATCGAAGGTGCAGTACAGTAGGAAGTTTAATTATGGTCATTAGTTGGCTGTCATTTTGTCACGTTTGCTTTTCGTGATGCACTCTGGTCTCATTTAAAAAAAATAAGAGTTTTGTTCTGTTCAATATTATTCTGTCTCCCTCTTTCCTTTTCTCACATCCCTTCCCTCCCCCCTACAGTGGCTATGTACAGGGAGCCGTCGCTACATGAAGTGGTGGTGGTCGCCGAGCTGAGTTCGCCCAGGAAAATGGCCAAGGCCTCCGATTCACCTGTGCTGCAGAACGGCAAAAAAGACCCGCCCTCAAAAACCAAAACCTCCTAGCGCACAGAGAACACAGGGGCGGTCATACGGGCACTGGGCACTGGCATGGGCACCTAAAGGAACTACAGGGATGATATATAGAAACAATGGAGCTACTTGATGGTAGCATTAGAAGAACTCTATCTCCCATAATGCAATAGTGAAGGATTGGGGAAATAAATGCCAATGGAACCCTTCTTTAAAGACATGGTGTCTCCCACGCACTGCAGCCCCCTCCCCTTCTCTTACCCAACACCGCCCCTGTATGAGTCTGAGATTTCAGAGCAATAAAACTTGAGGAATGAGGCTGGGTGCGTCGTAGCATGCACTGGTCACGTCACAACTATGTACACATCCACTACAGGAAATTCCCAGAAAGAAGACCGACACCTGTCATCAGCATCGTCTGTTTTTAATCTACGTCACTTCACAACGAACAATGTCTTCCTGTTTTTATTACACAGGGTTGTCACGGTTAAATGTTTCCCCCCTGCCCCACTGAGCAGCAGGGGGGTCCTATTGTTCTACATACCCAAAGCTTCCATCCATACTAATGTAAGGTTGATCCAAGATGCGTCTGCACCCTATTTTCAATATAGTGCACTACTTTGTGTGGGTGGTGGTCAAAAGTCGTGCACTACAAAGGGAATAGGGTGCCATTTTGGATGCAAGCCCAAAACATCCTTTTGTTCTTAGTTATCGGTTAGCAGGTCTTCTCTGTCCGTCAGCACCTTTGTGACCATAGCTATGTATCTCCTCCATATTTTTTTTTTTTTTTCTTTCCCTTGTTAACCTCAGTTTTCCACTCGGCAGCACAAGAAAAACACTCCTTGTTCCTCTCTAGGGGTGTTTAACAGCAGCTTCCACTGATCAAAATCTCCCCAACTCTTGAAAGAGAGAGAGAAACCTCCCTGCTGCACTGAATTAGACACACACGATTGTGTTCACACACACACACACACACACACACCGGCTGGGCAGCAGAGGGAGAGGGTGATTGTGTGCGGGTCAGAGGTTGAAGAATGATGACGATATAATCAGTGAGATGGTGTAGATGTTCTGGGAGTCTGTTTGTCCATGAGGGTTATTATTAAACTGACTGCTTTACCCTCTCTGTGCCCAGCCATGCGTTACACCATCCTATAACCACACTAGATCATTTCTCTAGCTCATGCCCCTAACATGCTGACCACACCGCCCGCGTCGCGTGCGCGAGCATTGCAAAACAAATGCACACATACATGTCATTCAATCATTGCACCCACACTGCTAGCCAGGCGCTAGAATAGAACTTGGTTCTATTTGTGACGCATGATGCGCTATAAGTCTCGCCTCTCCTATCTCCTATTGGTTTTTAGGAGCATATTCCCACGTGGGCGATTGAAAAATGAACTGAGAGCCACACTCCAGTCCTGGTAAAATAACAACCCAATGTTTATATCCCAGGACGAATTAACTAGCGACAGCAAGCTAGCTAGCTAAATTGCCATAAATGTTTAATGCTTTTCGACCTTTCCCCAAATTAATATAATTGGTTCAGAGTTCGTTTTGATATTTTAACCTGGGTGTCCTGATCGCGCCTGGTGTTCGCGTCTGGTGTGGGTGGACAAGATCAACATGCGCGCGAACGGTCTGGTCAGCAGGTAAGCCAGGGAGATACAGCACACATGCCCACTGTGGGGTTTATTTTCTGGTTGGGTATGTGATATTGCAGGACAGTTGTGGTTCTTTTCAGAGGGCTGCAACCTCCTAGCCTGGGTGCCAGTCAGTTTCCACTGTCAAAATCCTTATGGGATTGTCATAGCAAACAGACTGGCACCCGGGCTAACGACCTCCTAATTCCACGTTGATTTCTTCTTGTTAATCTCTACTTTATATGTAATAGGCAACTAGTATGCACTGAACCTCTCCAACACTGGGTCAAGTGTGTTAGTTATTATGCAAAGGAAACAAGCCTTCTTTAAAAACGCGCATCTCGCCATCATGTCTCATAGGGGGCGTCCAAAATGGCAACCCTATCCCTATATAGTGCACCACTTGTCAAAAGAGCCCCTGGTCAAAAGTAGCTCTCTACAGGGGAAAGGAACCATAGAGTATTATCAACCTGTAAGTTGTGCTGTCAATGTCACACCCCATGCTGCACAACAAGGATGTTGCTAATGGTAAAGACCGGATGCTAAAGGCACAGACATAATACAAAGAGGGCGATGGCTTAGTAATAAGGATGAGAACGCAAAGCTAGAAGAAGCTACATGTGCTTCCTCCTCCATTTAAAAAAAGAAGATTAGCCATGAACAATCTTTCTGCCAGTCACTGACGTAAGTCGATAATTCTATGATGAGTGTTTGTTCATGTTGACGTGTTTACTGGAGGGATTTGAGCTCTGTATGCATCCCATCCCAAATTGCACCCTAGAGCCCTATGGGGACTGGTCAAAAGTAGTGCACTATGTAAGGAACAGGGTGCCATTTGGGAAGTATCCAGAGCTAGGGCAGAGTGGTAGATAGGGAGGTCCTTATTTTAGACTAAGCATGCTTGTTTGGTCGAGCAAAAGGAGAGAAAGGAAGGAACGAAGGTTCAGAGAGAATTATGGGAATTATGATGACTTCTCCCCGTGGCAGACCAGGTAATCCCAAATAAGGTGTTGACAACAGGCACACACACACACACACACACACACACACACAAACAACCTGCTGTGAAGATTTGTGAAGATTTGTAAGCTGTATACACTGCACTGTTGCAACCCTATTGGACCCCCCCCCCCCCCCCCCCCCGGCCCCCCCCCCCGGGGTGCTGAGACAACAGGCTCACGTTAACACAGACACATACAAAACACACATTAACACACCACGCCTGATCCACTGATTCCGCAAGCTCATTTCCAAGCACGTCCTACTGAAGAAAGGTTTTGAAGAGTCTCTGGGAAGATTCCCAACTAGAGGGTGTGAGACTGTCAGGTGAGGGGGAGGAGGAGACGGGGGGGAGGGAAAGGAGAGGAGAGAAAAGGAGGAGATGGGTGTAGAGGGAAGGAGAGGGGGAGGGGATGAGGGAAGAGGTGAGCAGAGCAGCGAGAATAAGAGGATACATTAAGCGAGGGCTTCTACTGGTTTATCAAACCAGTCAATGTAAGGTCAGTGAATCCATAAATGGGATTTTCGGGAAATAGCTATGAATCCTGTGATTTTACTGTTTTCTTTAAGGGCTGGGAAGATCTGTTGCAACATATTATTATTATTATTATAATAATACGCCTCTCCAATGTCTTTCCTTGGCATAACTTTTCCATCACAGCTCTCCAAACGCACCTTGATAAGCGTTAGTTACTATTAGCTATGAGATTAGAGTGTACTGTAAATACGTTAAGGGCTAACGCTGAGTAAGTTTATTTTTAACCTTTATTTAACTAGGCAAGTCAGTTAAGAACAAATTCTTATTTTCTAGGAACAGTGGGTTAACTGCCTGTTCAGGGGCAGAACGACAGATTTGTACCTTGTCAGCTCGGGGGTTTGAACTTGAAACCTTCCGGTTAATAGTCCAACGCTCTAACCACTAGGCCACCCTGCCGCCCCAGTTACCTGAGTAGCAGCAGATGACGTACGAAGACAACGCAGTCGTGATAGTACAACACTGATACCCACTAATCCCTTGGCCATGCAATAGAGTACTGTCCTCTTCAGCTGGTTGAGATCACGGTACATTAGAGGTAATGACTGTGAGTGCATTTACGTGTGTGTATGTCGTTGTTATTACACATCACATCTGATCGGAGTGTGTTCATAACGGTCTGTTTGTGTCACTGTAGGGATAGGTGCAACTTTACACCACATTCAATTTGCTCTAAAATGTTTTGTGTGTGTGTGTGTGTGTGTGTATACACATGCATGTACAGTATATCTATGAACGCACAAGGTGTGAGCACCTGTACGTACATGTACATAGCCACAGGGTGCTTTTATGCTAGCGTATGTAGGTAGGTTATGGAGTGTATGGTGGCAGTTTATAACATATCGATGCAGGGGTATAATGGATTGTGTATGGCTCTAATCTGACGTAGCTGACGAGTCGGATTCCTCCTCTTCTCGTGTTAATTTGACATCAAAACCAGCAGGATAGACGCTTCCGTCTTCAAATGTACACACATGCCCACGCACACACGGAACAAAACATATCAAGTCCGACTGTATTCAAAGTTGACTTATTTACATCTGCGTCTAAGTTGCAATAATGAAGATGGGATAGCATCCAATAGCATATTGTAAATGGTACTGTACAGTAGAGGAGGATTATGTTGTTATTCAGATGGACTGCTGTTTTATATAGTCCCGTAGATGTTGGGTTTGCAGTGTTTGACCTTCTTTCATTAGATGCAGAGAGGGGAGACTATAAACATGTGTGTAGAGTGGCAAGTGTGTGTGTGTGTGCGCGCGCGCGTGTTTGTGAGTTCATGGATTTCTGTGTGCGCATTCATAAGTGTGTGTGTGTGCGCATACATAAGTGTGTGTGTGTGCATTCATAAGTGTGTGGTGTGCCGTGTTTTTAGCCGTGTTCAACGTGTTCCTTGAACCGTTAAAGTGTTGAATACATCGAAGAACAGACGCCCCCCTCATCATCTCTTCATATCCTACGTCTTCCTTCGGCCAATCAGATAACACCTCAAGTCATTCATGTTGAATTATTGTGTCTAAAGACGGCCATTCATCTCGTTTTTTAATTGTCCCATCCACCCCCCCCCCCCCCCCTCCGGAGGACAATACATTTTTACATACATGTTTTTTAATGTATTTTTTAAACATATTCTAACATACACTGAGTGTACAAAACATTAAGAACACCTTCCTAATATTGAGTTGAACCCCCCCGTCCTCAGAACAGCCTGTATTCATCGGGGAATGGACTCTACAAAGTGTCGAAGCGTTCCACAGGGCTGCTGGCCCATGTTGCCTCCAGTGCTCCCCACAGTTGTGCCACGCAGGCTGGATGTCCTTTGGGTGGTGGACCATGTTGCCTCCAGTGCTCCCCACAGTTGTGCCACGCAGGCTGGATGTCCTTTGGGTGGTGGACCATGTTGCCTCCAGTGCTCCCCACAGTTGTGCCACGCAGGCTGGATGTCCTTTGGGTGGTGGACCATTCTTGATACATCATTTGGATACATTGGATTTTTTTTAAACATTTGGATTCATAGTGCTCAGACATGTCCAGTACACATGATATATATTATTTTCAGTCACAACTACTACAGATTATATTCACCCCCCCCCCCTCTCAGCCCATCCCACCCATCTCCATAGACCATCCTCTCTTGATTTCTTTGTGTCATATATTTTTCTGTGATGTCTTACATAGATTCTAAACCTTTGTAATCCCATATTATCAACAGATTTAAAAATGAACATTTTAGCTAAGAGTATTATTATGGTGTTGATTGATTGACTATGGCTTTCCAGAACACCCAACAGTGCTATTTGTAAGGTTCATTCTGGAACACTGTTATGACTTTTTACCCACTCCTGAACCGGTGAACAGAATCAAGCTACATAGGGGCAATACCAGAATAAGTGATCTAATGATTCTGTGTCTTCGCAGCAAAATATGCTCAGCTGAAATGGGTGTTTGCCCTGTATACTGTACACAACATTCTGTTTGTGACCGGAATTCACTATCATTTTAATTGAAAAACATATTTTTGAATCAAGCGTCGTTTTGTGTATCAGTTCATAAAGCACGTGCCATGGAATCGGGGCATCGAAAATCTATTCCAAACTATTTTGCAACCTGTATAGCGCCTCCATTCATCTTTTTCCTAGATACTTTATCTGTCCATCCCATGTTTTACCTGACCACATACAGTACCAGCCAAACGTTTCATGTCCAAAGCTGTCCTCAAGGCAAAAGATGGCTACTTTGAAGAATCTCAAATATAAAATACATTTTTGGATTTGTTTAACACTTTTTGGGTTACCGCATGATTCCATATGTGTTATTTCATAGTTTTGATGTCTTCACTCTTATTCTACAACATAGAAAATAGTTTTAAAAATTAAGAAAAACCCTTGAATGAGTAGGTGTGTCCAAACTTTTGACTGGTACTGTACATTGGATCAGAAAGATAAAGAGCTGGATTTACAGCTGCTAAACTCCCCATAAATTGCGCCAGGATTTCACATGCAAAACAGCCTCCCTATAGAGCGCGTATGACATTTACATTTACATTTAAGTCATTTAGCAGACGCTCTTATCCAGAGCGACATTACATTAATACATTCATTCTGACCGTGTAAGTGGGAGAGAGCTTGTGGACGCTTGTGCATGCTTAAGTATGTGTGTGTAAGGCCGTTCGAATATGTGTGTGTGTGTTGTGACAGATATTATTATTAAACAAGGTTAAGCGTTAAGAGGTTCTGTGCAGGAGTACACTTCACACGCTCCGTTTGCCCTTGGTTCCCAGGGGTACTTCTCTCCCTCCCCTCCGTCTCTCCCGCCTTCTCACCCTCCATTTCTCCCCCAGTCAGAGAAAGAGAGAACTGCAGTTTAGGTCTTCTGGGGGACTCGGGGGAGAGGGATGGTGAGAGAAAGACAGAGAGAGGGAGAGGGAGAGAGGCTTCCTGTATTGATCCGTCTCCCGAACACAACTTCCCTTCAACCTGAAGGCAGAGGCTGTGCGCGTGCGCACGCATCTCCTCTGCATCCCATCTGTCTGTCTGTGTCCATCTCTGTGTACGGCCTGTCTACAGTACATGTATTGTAAGTGTGGAAATGTGTCTGTTCACTCCGTGTGCGCTCCTGACAGCATAAGGGTGTGTGAATGAGGAGAGGAATACGTGGAGAAGCCAAATCAATGAGCGCTAAGTCCTTGGGCGGAAAGCAGTGAACTTCATTAAAACATGCAACGCAGAGGATATTATATCTAGGAGAGTGTTTAACGACTTAGCAAATATAAAGCTCAAATGTGTTGTTTGTCAGATCTTTTTATTTTTCGAATGTTTTGTTTGTGAGTGAGTGGGGTTGCCGTCACATGTCTGTGTGTGCTCCTTTGGGGTGTCGTCTTTCTCCCCACATCTGCAATGCAGTAGAAAATAGACACAAAAAAAAAACAGAGAGAGATGAACCAGCCGCCTCGTTCTCAGATATATATATATTCATTTTTTAAAACCCTGACCCAATCCAGCACTGAGTTTAATGCTAAAATACCACTGGCCCGTAGCTATCTCCAATCCCCCATCCTATTAGACCTTGGAGTAACGCTGCATTTTAAAAGGTATAGTGCTCTCCTGAAGCACATCTGCAATGCACACACAGCACTTCTGCATGGAGTCGGGCTTGGCTGGCGCAGATGTAAATTGCAGAGGTCACCTTTAAAATAAGAGCTAAGCTGGGGAGCTGCCCAGAGGTACTGTATACCAGACCTGGGTTCAAATAATATTTGAAATCATTTCAAATACTTTATCATGGCTTGATTGAGCTTGCCCGGCATAATGGAACCAATAGAATACTGGCATGAGTGCAAACCCCTCCCATTGGGCACTTCATGAAGACTAGGGCAAACAAACACTCAAACTGTTTGAAAGATTTAGAATAGAATTTGAGCCCAGGCCTACTATAGTATGACGGTACACAGTGGCTTCGCATAGTGATTGTACGTTGACTATGCTAAAGGGAAGATGTACTACTGTTTTAAAAAGTGGGATCTTGTTGGTGAAGACAGCGATTGATTGATTGTCATCGGTGGGGGTATTGTTGTTGGGGATATTGTGATATTGTGACTGTTGTACAAAATGTTCTTTTTAGTGACTGTATGTCTCTATTCAACCTGTTTATTTTCTAATCAGACTCTGACGTGCGCCACCCACCCAACATTGAACATCAACCCGACAATGCAAACTAAAAGACAAACAGAAAAGTCAAATATTAGTGAGTGACAGAGTGCAAAGGAGGAAGGATATTCACCTTTTGGCTACAATCAAACTGGATGACCTCTGACCTATGAACCTTGAAAGGAATCTAACTAGCTCTCCAGCAGCATGTACACTGCTCGCTCACCGTCTCTCTCTCTCTCTCTCTCTCTCTCTCTCTCTCTCTCTCACACACACACACACACACACAGTATAACCCACTTGTGTGATTTTGCGATCCACCAAAGTGGTCTGCTTTGTACATTGGAGCCCCTAGAGTTTTGTATTGCATGGATGATCCAAGTTATTGTGATGATGATAATAATGAAGTCTTCCAAAAAAAGGATTTTAAGAAAATCTCCATATAACTTTTTTTCTCGTCTTCCAATGCAAAAACAGTGCATCAGTCTTCCAGCTGACTAAAAAGCCACAATGACACTATTTTTGTAACAAAACAATGAGACTATAAATAAACATGGACGACAGGAAAAAAGAAGGGAATGGGAGGTGGGACATTAAAGTTCTATCTATCCAAGGTTGATTTGAGCACTATAGCCTCCGGCAGCAGAGAGGGTCACAGACAGACCGTACTACAAGCATGCATGCGTCCAACATTTACTGGAAACATCAAAAAGAAAGTCAAGGAGTCCTCTATTTACTCTCCCCCTCCCCCATAAACACTCTTCCTCCTTGATCCCTTGTCTTCTCTGCATTTGCAATATGATCTGTATTCATTTCTATAATAACTTACACAATGTCAAAGTAGGCATATTATTGGATATAATTGAATAAAAACTAATATATTTGTATGATTGTAAAAAAAACTGGTCTCCTGGATTTGCTTCTTTAAATTGTGTTCTGTGCTTTCTTTCATACTTGTTACAACTATGTAAATAACCAAGGCTATATCCTGTTTGACAAATAACTCATGTCTGGTCATTCACTTGTGCATATGACTACTTAATTAAGATATCATTGCTGAGCATATCTGATAGATGAACAATCTGATTCCCATATCTCCTCGCCATCAGATGCAACCCATTATTATACCACTTGATATTCTTCAAGAGATAAGAAAGACGGGTGTGAAAAGATGGAACAAATGAATCCCCTTCTTTGAGTTAATACCAAAAAGGAAGCTTTATAAACTGACTTTTGACGAGCGTGGGTGTTGAGTTGACACCAGTTGCAGAGTTGTTAATAGTTAGCTTCTATGGTAATTAAATTGGCGGGGCTCCAGATGCTACTGACAGTGCATCATAAAATACCGGGACATCACGACGGGTGCTCGTGAAGTGCGGATCGGTGGCGGCATATGCTGTGGGTGCCTTCGGGGCTTTGTCTCTGCATTATGCCGGGTCCGGTGCGACCGCAGCCGGCCAAAATTGACCCAGCACAGCAGGCTTTATTTCAAAGAGAAGCAGGACCCGTCAATATTTTCAGATGTGCCAATGACTCTCTGTGATGACAGCCCACCCATCTACTTATGCAATTGAATCTTTATCCTGACAGTGACAGGCAGCTAATGCGCGTTTGCTAACTGTAGGCTATTTGAGTCACCCATTCTCTGCCTTTCACCTCAGAAGTCCTCTGTTGAGTTCAACTGTAACACCAGTGTTACACTAGTGTATACACCCTTATGTTATATTAGTGAAATTGTGTTTCCATAGCTAGGGCTGACAGTAAACACTTGTGAAGAGCAGAGTCAACAACCTCTGCAGAATCAAAACGGCTGCTTGTGAGGTGTACATTTCACAGTTAGTGAAAAGTACCAGTGGTCTGGCTTTGGCCCAAGTGAGAGCAGGTCCCCCGGAGCCATGGCCCAGTGAGACACAGGTGCGTGCTTGAGTAGATGGAAACAGACAAGTCTGAGCCTTTTGGGGAATAACTGGCGTAAATCCTGTATGGAAATGCGCCATTAAGTATGCAAGGGCTTCAACAGCATAATTAATCCCACTATTAAAATCTCTGTATCATATTTTAGTTTAATAGCAGAGATAAGAGTGAGTAATTCCTATGAATAACTTTCACTAATGACCTAAAAGTACATTGCATTAATAACTAGGGCTATGAGGACTACTCTCCTGGCCAAAACACTTCAGAAACCACATTGCCGCTAATTATGCTGGCAGTGATTCAAATACATCTTCAAATGATATTCCCCCATAAAATGAAAACCCAAACTCTCATCCCTTGTTATTTCTTTAATATTTTAATTGTAGAATTTTATGCATTCCCAACCTTGTAGCCTCGAACATAACCTTCCTCTTTTTTTTAAACAGGCAACGGATCAAATTGATAAGTAAATTTGAATGTATCCCTTAATCAATTGAAAAAGTTTTGATATACCCTAATCTAGCACAGTCATGCCCTGAATATGGATGTGTAGGCTAAAGAAGTTTATCATTATACAGTACCAGTCAAAAGTTTGGACACACCTACTCATTCAAGGGCATTTCTTTATTTTTACTATTTTCTACATTGTAGAATAATAGTGAAGACATCAAAACTATGAAATAACACATATGGAATCATGTGGTAACCAAAAAAGTGTTTAACAAATCAAAATATATTTTCTATTTGAGATTCTTTAATGTAGACACCCTTTGCCTTGATGACAGCTTTGCACACTGTTGGAATTCTTTCAACCAGCTTCATGAGGTAGTCACTTGGACTTAGAGGTCGACCGATTAAATCGGAATGGCCGATTAATTAGGGCCGATTTCAGGTTTTCAAAACAATCGGAAATCGGTATTTTTGGACACCGATTTCTTTCATCTTTATTTAACTAGGCAAGTCAGTTAAGAACACATTCTTATTTTCAATGACGTCCTAGGAACGGTGGGTTAACTGCCTCGTTCAGGGCCAGAACGACAGATTTTCACCTTGTCAGCTCGGGGGAACCAATCTTGCAACCTCTCGTTGCACTCCACAAGGAGACTGCCTGTTACACAAATGCAGTAAGCCAAGGTGAGTTGCTAGCTAGCATTAAACTTATCTTATAAAAAACAATCAATCAATCATAATCACTAGTTAACTACACATGGTTGATGATATTACTAGTTTATCTAGCGTGTCCTGCGTCGCATATAATCTGATTGAGCATATAAGCATCTGACTGAGCGTTGGTAGGCAGCAGCAGGCTCGTAAGCATTCATTCAAACAGCCTTTTTGTGCGTTTTGCCAGCAGCTCTTCGTTGTGCGTCAAGCATTGCGCTGTTTATGACTTCAAGCCTATCAATTCCCGAGATGAGGCTGGTGTAACCGATGTGAAATGGCTAGCTAGTTAGCGGAGTGCGCGCTAATAGCATTTCAAACATCACTCGCTCTGAGACTTGGAGTGGTTGTTCCCCTTGCTCTGCATGGGTAACGCTGCTTCGAGGGTGGCTCTTGTCGTTGTGTTTGTTGTTGTGTTCCTCTCCTCGCCCAGGGAGGAGCGAGGAGAGGGACGGAAGCTATACTGTTACACTGGCAATACTAAAGTGCCTATGAGAACATCCAATAGTCAAAGGTTAATGAAATACAAATGGTATAGAGGGAAATAGTCCTATAATTCCTATAATAACTACAACCTAAAACTTCTTACCTGGGAATATTGAAGACTTATGTTAAAAGCAACCACCGGCTTTCATATGTTCTCATGTTCTGAGCAAGGAACTTAAACGTTAGCTTTCTTACATGGCACATATTGCACTTTTACTTTCTTCTCCAACACTTTGTTTTTGCATTATTTAAACCAAATTGAACATGTTTCATTATTTTTAGGCTACATTGATTTTATTGATGTATTATATTAAGTTAAAATACGTGTTCATTCAGTATTGTTGTAATTGTCATTATTACAAATACATTTAAAACAAATCGGCATCGGCTTTTTTTGGTCTTCCAATAATCGGCATCGGCGTTGAAAAATCATAATCGGTCGACCTCTATTTGGAATGCATTTCAATTAACAGGTGTGCATTGTTAAACGCTCATTTGTGTAATTACTTTCCTTCTTCATTTATTTGAGCCAATCAGTTGTGTTGTGATAAGGTACGGCTGGTATACAGAAGATAGCCCTATTTGGTAAAAGACCAAGTCCATATTATAGCAAGAACAGCTCAAAAAAGCAAAGAGAAACAACAGTCCACCATTAGTCCATCATTACATTAAGACAGTCAATTCAGAAAATGTCAAGAACTTTGAAAGTTCCTTCAAGTGCAGTCTCAAAAACCATCAAGCGCTATGATGAAACATGCTCTTATGAGGACCAACACAGGAAAGGAAGACCCAGAGTTACCTCAGAGGAGGCAGAGGATATTTTCATTAGAGTTACCAGACTCAGAGATTGTAGCCCAAATAAATGCTTCACAGAGGTCAAGTAACAGACACATCTCAACATCAACTGTTCAGAGGAGACTGTGTGAATCAGGCCTTCATTGTTGAATTGCTGCAAAGAAACCAATACCAAAGGACACCAATGAGAAGAAGAGACTTGCTTGGGCCAAGACACACGAGCAATAGACATTAGACCGGTGGAAATCTGTCCTTTGGTCAGATGAGTCCAAATGTGAGATTTCTGGTTCCAACCGCTGTGTCTTTGTGAGACACAGAGTAGGTGAACGGATGATCTCTACATGTGTGCTTCCCACTGTGAAGCATGGAGGAGGAGGCGTGATGGTGCTTTGCTGGTGACACCGTCAGTGATTTATTTAGAATTCAAGGCACCCTTAACCAGCATGGCTACCACAGCATTCTGAAGCAATACGCCATCCCATCTGGTTTGCGCTTAGCGGGACTATCATTTGTTTTTCAACAGGACAATGACCCATCACACTTCCAGGCTGTGTAAGGGCTATTTCACCAAGAAGGAGAGTGATGGATTGCTGCATCAGTTGACCTCACCTCCACAATCACCCGACTTCAACCCAATTGAGATGGTTTGGGATGAGTTGGACCGCAGAGTGAAGGAAAAACAGCAAACAAATGCTCAGCATATGTGGGAACTCCTTCAAGACTGTTGGGAAAGCATTCCAGGTGAATTTGGTTGACAGAATGCCAAGAGTATGCAAAGCTGTCATCAAGGCAAAGGGTGGCTACTTTGAAGAATCTCATTTAACACTTTTTTTGTTACTACATGATTCCATATGTGTTATTTCATAGTTTTGATGTCTTCACTATTATTCTACAATGTAGAACATAGTAAAAAATAAAGAAAAACACTTGAATGAGGTGTTTGACTAGTTCCTTATATGAGAATCTGAATCAAATCCGCGCGTCTCCAGTGCAAGTCGTCTACGGTCTCTCCCCGTGGACACAGTGCCCCCGCTCACGTGGAGGTAATTTGAGCAGACAGCAGTTAACTCGAGCTGCCTGACTGACAGACAGCAACACTCTGGATTTACACGGAGACCGAGGAACGACACCCCACAAACTGTATAATAACTGATATTTTGTCGTGTAAAAGAGTATAATTACTCACTGTTTTGAAGGCTTGTCGGTTTGTGGGTCGACATGAGGGCCCTGAACTTGCTCCTGCTGTTAAGTTGCTTGTGTGGCCTATACGCGGTGGGAGGTAAGTGGGACTTCAGAAACAGAGTTGTGGAGGTATGGTAACTCACGGTCGATGTAGTTTGAAAATACCTACTTATTTCAATTGTTGTCAAGTGTTGATGGGCCGGCTATTTTATGCGCGTTCCCCTAAAACATGCACTTTACTATGTACAGTTTTGCGCAACTCAAGCAGTGAGTGAACCATAAAATCAGTCTGACGTGATGACATCATACAGATACAGATTATTACAAGATATATCAATAGGAGAAGTACTTGGAGCAACAACAAAAACAGACCAACTGCATTATTTAGGCCTCGACTACTGCCTGCCTCACAACCTATTTCCAACGTGAAATCCTGACAGGGAATCCTGTCTTCAGAAACTCCCCAGGAGAAACCACCCCAGACCATATCAGTATGATTGAGTTTTATAATTAGGAGAGGTCCATAATGGTGGGTTTAAAAAAAAGAAGTAATTTCTTTCTTCTATTTCTTCTGTTTTTTTACCACCTGGCTGTCTGTAGTTCGTTTGAGGGGAGGTGTGTGTGTGGCATCTGGCATCTATACAGAAGGACTCATTACTGCCTCTACTCTCAGCTATCTGTCTTATCTATCTATCATTTCTGTACAGTTAAAAGGCCACTGAATAACAAGTGACTGTGGCCTTTGTCACGAGCTCACATAGAAATCTGGTGTATACTTTTATTCCAAATAAGTTCTACTCACACATCCTACCTGATTTCGATGGGAGAGGTAAAGGCACTAAATGCTTAACAACTGTTTGAATCCCTCCCGGCTCCCCATCTGTCTGTCCCTTCCTGTGCTTGGCTAATGGAGGTGCCTGGTTGTGTGATGGCTGTAATTTGTCCCTGTCAGAGGCGGTCCTGCTGGGCAACTGGATCGTAGGGCCACATGATGAATGCTGCTGCCTCCAAAGATGGCCATTTTATAAATGCTGTGAAACCTTCAGAGGAAGAGGGGAAAACAGTAGTTATGCATGGAAGTGCTACCCTGCGGCAATATTGGACAGTTTGGCGGGGCTAAGGGTTAGACGCTTACAAGGCCACCGGGCTGGTTATACAGGGGCTTGCACTCTCTCCAGACCTGGGTTCAATTCAGATTTGAAATCTTTTCAAACACTTCAGCTGCACTTGATTGAGCTTGTCTGTTGCAATGGCAAGGATTTCAAATAGTATTTGTATATGTCTCTTTTTTGGAAGACAAAAAATGTATAAGAATATTTCAGAGTGAGGTGCAGAAGGTTAAGGATGCACTGTTCCACAACATGCTTTATGCCAGGAGTGGCTGTACCTGACAAGCCACCAAAGTATAGGCTTATATTCCAGCACAATCAATTAACCAATCCAGATACAATTGAAGTCTGACGTTTACATACACCTAAGCCAAATACATTTAAACTCAGTTTTTCACAATTCCTGACATTTAATCTGAGTAAAAAGTTAGGATCACCACTTTATTTTAAGAATGTGAAAAGTCAGAATAATAGTAGAGTATGATTTATTTCAGCTTTTATTTCTTTCATCACATTCCCAGTGGGTCAGAAGTTTACATACACGCAATTAGTATTTGGAAGCATTGCCTTTAAATTGTTTAATTTGGGTCAAATGTTTCAGGTAGCCTTCCACAAGCTTCCCAATATAAGTTGGGTGAATTTTGGCCCATTCTTCCTGACAGAGCTGGTGTAACTGAGTCAGTTTTGTAGGCCTCCTTGCTCGCACACACTTTTTCAGTTCTGCCCACAACCTTTCTATAGGATTGAGGTCAGGGCTTTGTGATGGCCACTCCAATACCTTTTAACTTTGTTGTCCTTAAGCCATTTTCCACAACTTTGGAAGTATGTTTGGGGTCATTGTCCATTTGGGAGACCCATTTGCGACCAAGCTTTAACTTCCTGACTGATGTCTTGATATTGCTTCAATATATCCACATACTTTTCCTCCCTCATGAAGCTATCTATTTTGTGAAGTGCACCAGTCCCTCCTGCAGCAAAGCATCCCCCATGATGCTTCCAGCCCCGTGTTTCACAGTTGGGATGGTGTTCTTCTGCTTGCAAGCCTCCCCCCTTTTTCCTCCAAACATAACGATAGTCATTATGGCCAAACAGTTCTATTTTTGTTTCATCAGACTAGAGCACATTTCTCCAAAAAGTACGATATTTGTCCCCATGTGCAGTTGGAATCCGTAGTCTGGCTTTTTAATGGCGGTTTTGGAGCAGTGGCTTCTTCCTTGCTGAGTGGCCTTTCAGGTTATGTCGATATTGGACTCGTTTTACTGTGGATATAGATACTTTTGTACCTGTTTCCTTCACAAGGTCCTTTGCTGTTGTTCTGGGATTGATTTCTACTTTTTGCACCAAAGTACGTTAATCTCTAGGAGACAGAATGCGTCTCCTTGCTGAGCGGTATGATGGCTGCGTGGTCCCATGGTGTTTATACTTGCGTACTATTGTTGTACAGATGAACGTGGTACCTTCAGGCATTTGGAAATTGCTCCCAAGGATGAACCAGACTTGTGAAGGTCTACAATTTTTTTTCTGAGGTCTTAGCTGATTTCCCCATGATGTCAAGCAAAGAGGCACTGAGTTTGAAGGTAGGCCTTGAAATATACCTCCAACTGACTCAAATGATGTCAATTAGCCTATCAGAAGTTTCTAAAGCCATGACAACATTTTCTGGAATTTTCCAAACTATTTAAAGGCACAGTCAATTTGGTGTATGTAAACTTCTGACCCACTGGAATTGTGAGAGTGAAATAATCTGTCTGGAAACCATTTTTGGAAAAATGACTTACACAAAGTGTCATTTGTGCAAAAATGACTTGCACAAAGTAATGTCCTAACCGACTTGCCAAAACTGTAGTTTGTTAACAAGAAATTTGTGGAGTGGTTGAAAAAGAGTTTTAATGACTCCAACCTAAGTGTATGTAAACTTCCATCTTCAACTGTATACTATATTATAGCATTTTATGTCATTCTATGGTCCCATCCTCCCTACCTCCCCCTTCAGGTGCGTCGGAGGGGGAGAAGCAGCTGATGAAAGCCCTGTTCAACAACTACAACCTGAAGGTTCGCCCTACGGCCTCACCTGGCGCCAAGGTGGTGGTCCGGATTGGCATGATCCTCTCCTCCTTCGTCAGCCTGGTAAGGGGTGCCGCAACACACACACACACACACACACACACACACACACACACACACACACACACACACACACACACACACACACACACACACACACACACACACATGCATTCACACACAAACAACTAACCACTACGTTACTGGCAACATTCCATCAACATACCAGTGAACATGACACATCCAAAGTGTTACAGGAAGTGAATGAGTAAGTGATAGCCCTATGTAGAGATCAGGTGATAGAGGGTACAGGTTACAGGTTACAGAGTTACAGGGTTCACCCCTCCTTCCCACCCCCCACCCCTCTTCTTCTCTCCTCTCTGCTCGGTCAGGACAGCTGTCTAGCTAGACCCCCTCTCTCCCCCTCTCATCTCCTTTCCTCTCTCTGCTAGGTCAGGACAGCTGTCTAGCTAGACCCCTCCCTCTCCCCCTCTCATCTCCTTTCCTCTCTCTGCTAGGTCAGGACAGCTGTCTAGCTAGCTGACATTCCTCTGCAGGTTTTAAATAGCAGCGCCTGGCCGGTCAGTTCTCTGTGCTCAGTGCAACTATGTGCCCCTGGTCAGAGACAATCACTCCAACCCCATTCACTGCTGCTTTTCACCACAGATCTAAAATCAGATTACCCAACCCACATTCTAATCATAATCATTAGGGAGATTAAAAAAATATCTGACCTTGAATCAACAACTCACCCCTTTTATCCCCACTGTACCCCTGTTTCCAAACATTACCCCTCTCTGGTTTCAGGTATAGAGAGAGAAGGAGTGCAGACATCCACACTGTCTTGTAGGGGAGGGCCTTCCCATAATGCACCACGACCTTACTGTGTGCTCTTTCTCCCTAGAACATGAAAGCAGAGGAGATGAGCACAATTGTTATCATGAACCTGGTAAGTGTCTGTACAAACTGTACTCTCTCTCTCTCTTTTCTCTCTTTAATGTTACTATTCAGTCTACCTTGACCCAGGCTCCAATTCAATAACTTTATTTGCATGTAAAACATTTCTATGTGCATCAGCAGGGCTTTATAAAGCTAAAATGTCCACACACACAACACCGCAATACAAATCATGCACCCAGTGAGAACACTTGAAATAATAATACACAGTTTATGCAAAATGAAAAACTTATGCAAATGTTATTGATATTATTCATGGCCAAATGCACCGCAATATTGTGCTCCCTATAGTTAATGACACTAGCTAGAAAATGTGAAATAAATTGATCAAATGATGAAGTGGTTAGATTTCAAATCAGAAAGTTATCCCTTCTGACTCTCTCTATTTCTCCCGATTACATTTTTCCCTCCTTTTTTCTGTCCTGTCTTTCTCTGGATATTTCCATCTTTTTTAAATCATTGAAACTTAAACCCAACACCCAACATGGACAATTCCTCTCTCTGTCTGTCTGTCTCACACACACACACACATCGCTGTGATATCAGGAGTGGACAGACCACCGTCTCTCCTGGAAACCTAAAGACAATGACGGGATCGAGGTGATGCGACTTCCTGCTGGGAAGGTCTGGCTGCCTGACATTGTCCTCATCAACAAGTAAGAACCTGTTATTCCTCCTGTGTAGCTCAGTTGGTAGAGCATTGCACTAGCAACAGCAGAGACATGGGTTTGATTCCTGCTGGGGCCACCCATACAAAAGCCACTTTGGATAAAAGCATATTTGAAATGGTATATATTGTTACCCGGGTGTCCATTTAAAATCAGGAAGTATACTGACGTTCCAATTCCAAAAGGAATAACATAATGTTAGTGGTCTCTGTCATTTAGATACTAAAAAGCTAAGGGTTGTGTCCAAAACCTTTTTTGAGAATATTGGCTATTTTGCTCCTGGCATTGTCATTCAACACCATGTCTTTTAAGTTAACTGCAATAGTTTTGACAGAACCTGGATGGGTCAGTCAGGACAGCGTATACACACACACACACACTCGCTCAGTCAGTGTGGAGGCTCCCATTAACTGTGCTGTAAATATCCCCTCTGCTCCGTTCATTCATCACTGCTTTATAGGCAATTAGGCAGCGCGGCTCCCCAATAACAGAGCCAGTGGCACCGCACCGCTCAGACAACGCTCCAGCTGGGAACCTACTCACACAGAACCACAGAGGAGTGGGGAGTGGAGCTGGACGCACATACAAGCAAGCACACACACACACTCTCCAACACTCTTAGAAAAAAAGGTGCGATCTACATAGAACCTAAAAACGTTCTTCGGCTATCCCCATAGCAGAGCCCTTTTTGGTACCACGTAGAACCCTTTTCACAGAGGGTTCTACCTGGAACCAAAAAGGGTTCTGCTATGGGCACAGCTAAAGAACCCTTTTGGAACCCTTTTTTACAAGAGTATAGCTCCACCTGTTTGTGTGTGTGTGCGTGCAAGTGTGTGCACTCGTCTGTGTGTGTGTGAGAGAGAGGGTGCTCAATGTTTCTCATATTACCTCTGAAAACAGGGAGAGGGTTTTAGAGGGGCCCTAGCCATAAGGACGAACTTTCAATAGCATATTGCCAAGCCTATAAAACCATGCCGTGTAGACTGCAGTACTGCGTGCTCAATCTGCCTGTCTAATTGTGGTGATGTCTCTGTTGTATCTTGGCACTATGAGTTTAATTGGAACTGCAAGCTTATTTCTTACAGCCCTTTAGACAAGATACTTAATATACAGTGAGAATGGTAATTTTCTGTCTCTCTCTTTGTCTCTGTCTCTGTCGCTCTCTCTGCACATCCCCCACCCCCTCTCTGTCTCTCTGCAGTAATGATGGTGTGTTTGATGTGGCCCTCCATGTTGCTGTCCAGGCCTATAGTAGTGGGAGGGTGACCTGGTCTCCCCCTGCCCTCTTCTGTAGTTCCTGTGGGGTCAAGGTGACACACACATGCACACACATGGACGTACACACAAACACCGAATGCAGGTGCGCACACATTCATACATGGATGCGAAGACACACACACACACACCCACCAGTGTTTCCTTAAAGATGTTTAGCGGGCCTCCCGAGTGGCACAGCAGTCTAAGGCGCTGCAGTGCCACTAGAGATCCTGGTTCGAGTCCAGGCTCTGTCGCAGCCGGCCGCAACCAGGAGACCCATAGGGCGGCGCACAATTGGTCCAGCGTCGTCCGGGTTAGTGAAGGGTTTGGCTGGCAGCGATGTCCTTGTCCCATCGCACACTAGCGACTCCTGTGGCGGGCTGGGCATAATACACGCTGACACGGTCGCCAGGTGTACGGTGTTTCCTCCAACGCATTGGTGCGGCTGGCTTCCGGGTTAAGCGGGCATTGTGTCAAGAAGCACCTTCGCCCCCCAGATGCAGCACCAAGACTGTAACTATCAAATTGGATATCATGAAATTGGGGAGAAAAAGGGGTAAAAATTGTGTAGCAGTAGGTGCCCCCCCCCCCCATTATTATGTAGATGGACTGAGAAACTCCTTTCTGGTGACTTTTTAAAAGGACATCATACTCCATTTAAAATATGATTTTCACCTCCAGAAATGATTAATTGTTAAAATAATTGTAACATACTGGACCATGCAGGGTCCAAATTATCAGGTATAAGCATTATCATAGCCCAACTGAGGTAGCATAGTGGCTATAAATGAATAGGCTGAAGCATGGGGTTGCCCATCTGCATCCTTTAACTAGTTAGCATCCTATTGATTCATTTCATGTCCCAAATAACTTGCATGAGCACAGTGAATATAATATAGATCTACCTGTTAGGGTAACTTGGGGTAACCCCCGCCTGGGTAAACCCTCCCCCCCCCCAACACTTTCCCTTCTTGCCACTACTCTTGCCCAACAACAAACATATTCTGTCTCATCACAATTTAAGTCACTCCAGAAAAATGATCTTGAGGTAGGGTGGCGTTTTACCCCAAGTTACCCTACAATTGACCCGTGTTGTACTATATTATACTCTTCCATGTGCAATTGCATAGCAGTAAGGTGCTTAACTATGCCGCTGTTTAAAATGGTGCAATTCGTGCATATTTAGGGGTTGAGAAATGAATAAAGTTGGAATGGAAAGCTGGGATCCCCTCCCTGTGGCACTTGAATGCACCTGGAGAGGAATATTTCTGCTGCGTAGACCAACCAACAACGTGCCGACTAGGTAAATAGATCTATTCTGAGGTTGTCTGATGTTTCTCTTCATTACCGTAATTTACGGACTATAAGCCGCTACTTTATTCCCACACTTTGAACCTCGCGGTTTATACAATGACGCGGCTAATTTATGGATTTTTCCCGCTTTCACAAGATTCATGCCGCCAAAACTGAGCACCGTCACATAATGTGGCGTAAATCGAGCGCACTCAAACTTTCCATCATTCTGATTACGGTAGTAATTTTGTCACCCTCATCATGGCAAAGACACGGAGAAATGCATATGATGCAGCTTTCAAGTTGAAGGCGATCGATCAGGCTGTTGGAAAAGGAAATAGAGCTGCTGCATGGGAGCTTGGCCTTAATGAGTCGATGATAAGACGCTGGAAACAGCAGCGTGAGGAACTGACTCAGTGCAGAAAGACAACAAAAGCTTTCAGAGGGAAGAAAAGCAAATGGCCGAAAGTATTTGCAGCCACTCGACATCAGTGTAAATCGTGCATTTAAGGTGGCGCTCCTTGTTCAGTGGGAGGCTTGGATGACAAGTGGGGAGAAATCCTTCACTAAAACGGGACGCAGGCGAAGAGCATCTTATGGTCAAGTCTGCCAGTGGGTCCTGACAGCGTGGAGCATTGTCAAAAAATCCACTATCATCAACGGGGTTCGAAAGGCTGGACTGCTGCGGGTTGAAGGGGCAGCATGAGCTCAGCGGGGTATTTGCCTCCGGATGAAAGTGACGAGAGCGACAATGAAAACGATCCAACATCGGATGAAGCAATTCTGAGGCTATTCAACTCTGACACCGAAGGAGATGACTTCAGTGGTTTCAGTGCACAGGAGGAGGAAGATATTGACCAATGACTTTCTTGGTAGGCTACTGTTTTAATTTGTGTTACAAGCAGTGTTTCGTTAAAGCCTATTTATTTTTGTTACAAGCCGTGTTTCGTTTAAAGGCTGTGTGAAGTTCATTTGTTTCAATGTACCGGTAGGCCTCTGCGGCTTATAGACATGCGCGGCTTATTTATGTACAAAATACATATTTTTTAATAATTCAGTGGGTGCGGTTTATATTCAGGTGTGCTTAATAGTCCAGCAATTACGGTACTTGTTTTGTTTGCAGAAGAAAAGTGAATATGGAGAGTTCTAGCATCTTCAAAGTTCGCCTCGGCAGAAACAGTTTCTTCTTTCATGTTCCATATTTTGGGGTCATTGTTGGCAATGATTTTTGACGTGGCGCAGCGCCACAGCTAATTGACTGCAGCGGAAACACTGACACACACACACTGAATGCAGGTGCGCACACATTCACACATGTGCACGCGCAGACACGCATGCATATAAACACACACGCTTGTTGCGGTTACTTTTACCCTCTGTGTGTCTGTTCTCTCTTTTTGTCATCACACGGTCATGGCTAGAAGGGATCCTTTTGTCAAACTAACCTCAAGTTTAATTTTTCTAACCTTAACCTAATTCTCCTAACCTGCTATGTAAATGATCCTAACCTGTTGCATAAGTTATCCTAACCTGCTACCAAAAGTTACATCTGACGTTAATTTGACAAAGCTGGATCCCTTCTCGCCGTGACCCTAACATCCCCTCTTCCTGTTTCATGTGTCCAGGTGACGTACTTCCCATTTGACTGGCAGAACTGCACCATGGTGTTCAAGTCTTACACCTACGACTCATCAGAGGTGGACCTGCAGCACGCTCTGGATGACCAGGGCAACGAGATCAAAGAGATCCAATACGACGGGGGCTTCAGTGGTGAGGGGACGCACGCTCGCACAAACGTGCAACTACTCCAGCTGCACTTAGATGGAGTTGTCCTGCTGGCACAATGGAAACAATCGAATGTGTGTGTTGAAAGAACACAAATACTATTTGAGACCAGGGCTAGAAAAGAGATTAGAACACTGATGATTGTTTTAATCTTCATTGCTGTGTATGTTCACTTAAAAAAAGACTTTGTTTTGGATACGTTTTCATTATGTTACCAAACACCCACTGTCCCCAGAGAGTGGTGAATGGTACATCCGCCACCAGCCCAGCAGGAAGAATGAGATCCGTGAGGACCTGTATGAAGACATCACCTTCTACCTGATCATCGAGAGGAAGCCTCTCTACTATGTCTTCAACATCATCATCCCCTGTATCCTCCTCACCTGCATAGCAATCTTCAACTTCTACCTGCCGCCCGACGCTGGTGAGATGGCACAGGTCTAGGATCAGTGTAATAATAATGGATTTATGTACCAGAGTGCTCACCACACATAGGCACCGACCTAAGATCAGTTTAGCCTCATCGACCCTAATCATAACCTTAAACTTGAAGCTGGTGAGCCACAGATTCAGGATCAGTTTAGCATCCTCTAATACTAACCTTAACTGTTAGGGGTGTAATGCAAGACAGACATTATGTTATGCAGGTGAATGAGGACCCAAAAGCGACTTGGCGAAAACAGAGTCTTTAATCCAGTAAAGTAAAAATACAATCATAAAGCACAATTTCCACTCGTAATGACGAGAACAGACTGGAGACTCGATCTTGAACTGCAGGTTGCCTCGGGAAGGCACTTGAACGTAGCAGACTCAGACACCTGCTCACCACGCAGCATCTGAGGGAAACACGACACGACAGGGCGATACACAGACACAGCACGGTGAACAATGGACAAGGATCCGACAGGGCAGGAACGGAAAACAAGGGGAGAAATAGGGACTCTAATCAGGGAAAAAGATAGGGAACAGGTGTGGGAAGACTAAATGATTGATTAGGGGAATAGGAACAGCTGGGAGCAGGAACGGAACGATAGAGAGAAGAGAGAGAGGAAGGGAGAGAGAAAAAGGGGAACGAACCTAAAAAGACCAGCAGGGGGAAAACGAACAGAAGGAAAAGCAAAATGACAAGACAATCTAAGACAAAACATGACAGTACCCCCCCACTCACCGAGCGCCTCCTGGCGCTCTCGAGGAGGAACACTGGCGGCAACGGAGGAAATCATAGATCAAACGGTCCAGCACGTCCCGAGAAAGAACCCAACTCCTCTCCTCAGGACCGTAACGGAAAAACGAAAAAAAGGGAAACTAGGGTACTACTCTAAAAAAAAATGAGACACGGGTAGAGAACTGAAAGCTTTAGAGCAAACAGGACCAAACAGGCCAGGAGAGTAACAACTAGGGACAGACTGAGACACAGCAAGGGCAGGAACAAGAACAGGAGAGATGCGATGGCAGGGAACAGACTGAGACCCAGCAAGACCAGGAGCAGAAGCAGAAAAAAAATTACCAGACTTCTTCTGCGCGCAGTCCGAACACGCAGCCACGAAACGGCGCGTGTCACGCTCCTGAGTAGGCCACCAAAACCGCTGGCGAATAGAAGCAAGTGTACCCCGAACGCCGGGATGGCCAGCTAACTTGGCAGAGTGAGCCCACTGAAGAACAGCCAGACGAGTAGAAACAGGAACGAAAAGAAGGTTACTAGGGCAAGCGCGCGGCGACGCAGTGTGCGTGAGTGCTTGCTTAACCTGTCTCTCAATTCCCCAGACAGTCAACCCGACAACACGCCCAACAGGAAGGATCCCCTCGGGATCGGTAGAAGCCACAGAAGAACTAAAGAGACGGGATAAAGCATGAGGCTTGGTGTTCTTAGTACCCGGGCAATAAGAAATAACGAATTCGAAACGAGCGAAAAACAACGCCCAACGAGCATGACGCGCATTCAGTCGTTTGGCAGAACGGATGTACTCAAGGTTCTTTTGGTCAGTCCAAACGACAAAGGAACGGTCGCCCCCTCAACCACTGTCGCCATTTGCCTAGGGCTAAACGGATGGCGAGCAGTTCGCGGTTAGCCACATCATAGTTACGTTCCGACGGTGACAGGCGATGAGAAAAATACGCACAAGGGTGGACCCCATCGTCAGTATCGGAGCGCTGGGACAGAATGGCTCCCACGCCCACCCCGACGCGTCAACCTCAACAATAAACGGTTTAGTGACGTCAGGTGCAACAAGGATAGGAGCGGATGCAAAACGCTTCTTGAAGAGATCAGAACAACAATCATACGACCGGTGAGGAGGAAGGGAGTTGGTTCTGGACCGACTGAAGACCGTGCGCAGACCATGATATTCCTCCGGCACTCCTGTCAAATCACCAGGTTCCTCCTGAGAAGAGGGGACAGAACAAACAGGAGAAATAGCAGACATTAAACACTTCACATGACAAGAAACGTTCCAGGAAAGGATAGAATTACTAGACCAATCAAAAGAAGGATTATGACACACTAGCCAGGGATGACCCAAAACAACAGGTGTAAAAGGTGAACAAAAATCAAAAAAGAAATGGTCTCACTATGGTTACCAGATACAGTGAGGGTTAAAGGTAGTGTTTCATATAATATACTGGGGAGAGGACTACCATCCAAGGCAAACATGACCGTGGGCTCCCTAACTGTCTGAGAGGAATGTCATGTTCCCGAGCCCAGGCTTCGTCCATAAAACAGCCCTCCGCCCCAGAGTCTATTAATGCACTGCAGGAAGCTGCCGATCCGGTCCAGCGTAGATGGACCGGTAAGGTAGTACAGGTACTTGACGGAGAGGACCGTCTAGTAGCGCTTATCAGTCGCCCTCCGCTTACTGATGAGCTCTGGCCTTTAACTGGACATGAAATGACAAAATGACCAGCGGAACCGCAATAGAGACAGAGGCGGTTGGTGATTCTCCGTTCCCTCTCCTTAGTCGAGATGCGAATACCCCCCAGCTGCATGGGCTCAACACCTGAGTCAGTGGGGAAAGCTGGTAGTGTCGGGGAGAGGGGGGACACAGTTAACGCGAGCTCTCTTCTATGAGCTCGGTGACGAAGATCTACCCGTCGTTCAATGCGAATAGCGAGTTCAATCAAAGAATCCACGCTGGATGGAACCTCCCGAGAGAGAATCTCATCCTTAACCTTAGCGTGGAGTCCCTCCAGAAAACGAGCGAGCAACGCCTGCTCATTCCAGTAACTGGAGGCAGCAAGAGTGCGAAACTCTATAGAGTAATCCGTTATGGATCGATTACCTTGACATAGGGAAGACAGGGACCAGGAAGCTTCTTTCCTCAAAAACTGAGCGATCAAAAACCCTTATCATCTCCTCTTTAAAGTTCAGATAATGGTTAGTACACTCAGCGCTTGCCTCCCAGATAGCTGTGCCCCACTGCCGAGCCCGACCAGTAAGGAGTGATATGACGTAGGCAATCCGAGCTCTCTCTCTTGAGTATGTGTTGGGTTGGAGAGAGAACACTATATCACACTGGGTGAGAAAGGAGCGGCACTCAGTGGGCTGCCCAGAATAACATGGTGGGTTATTAACCCTAGGTTCCGGAGGCTCGGAAGACCCGGAAGTAGCTGGTGGCACGAGACGAAGACTCTGATACTGTCCTGAGAGGTCGGAGACCTGAGCGGCCAGGGTCTCAACGGCATGCCGAGCAGCAGACAATTCCTGCTCGTGTCTGCCGAGCATCGCTCCCTGGAACTCGAGAGTAGAGTAGAGAGAATCCATAGTCGCTGGGTCCATTCTTGGTCGGATCCTTCTGTTATGCAGGTGAATGAGGACCCAAAAGCGACTTGGCGAAAACAGAGTCTTTAATCCAGTAAAGTAAAAATACAATCATAAAGCACAATTTCCACTCGTAATGACGAGAACAGACTGGAGACTCGATCTTGAACTGCAGGTTGCCTCGGGAAGGCACTTGAACGTAGCAGACTCAGACACCTGCTCACCACGCAGCATCTGAGGGAAACACGACACGACAGGGCGATACACAGACACAGCACGGTGAACAATGGACAAGGATCCGACAGGGCAGGAACGGAAAACAAGGGGAGAAATAGGGACTCTAATCAGGGAAAAAGATAGGGAACAGGTGTGGGAAGACTAAATGATTGATTAGGGGAATAGGAACAGCTGGGAGCAGGAACGGAACGATAGAGAGAAGAGAGAGAGGAAGGGAGAGAGAAAAAGGGGAACGAACCTAAAAAGACCAGCAGGGGGAAAACGAACAGAAGGAAAAGCAAAATGACAAGACAATCTAAGACAAAACATGACACATTAGGTGCAACTCCTTCTAATATAGCAGAGAGAACAGTGCGTTATAGAATGAGTGAAATGAATACATTTAAGGAGTATGTGGATGTCTATGTTGATATTGCCGTGTTCATCATGATATTCATCCTGAAACGGGATTGCCGGTATTTAATAGTAGGTTGAACAGATTAATTTATAGAACCATATAGATCGGTAATACATGTTTTAAAATTAGCCTGCTGTTGTAGTATGGTCCAACTGAAGCTCAGTTGGTAGAGCATGGTGCTTGTAGTGCCAGGGTAGTGGGACCACCCATAAGTCAAATCAAAGCATCTGCTAAATCAAGTCAAAGTTTATTTGTCACGTGCGCTGAATACAACCGGTATAGACCTTACAGTGAAATGCTTACTTACAAGCCCTAACCAACAGTGCAATTTAAGTTTAAAAAATCTATTGTTTTACCTAATACCTATGTAAAGAAAAAAAAACGGTGAAAATAACAGTAATGAGGTTATATACAGGTGGCACAGAGGGTAGCAGCAGTGTAAAACAGGGGTTGGGGGGGGGGACACAATGCAAATAGTCCTGGTAGCCATTTGATTACCTGTTCAGGAATCTTATGGCTTAGGGGTAAAAACTGTTGAAGCCTTTTGGTCCTAGACTTGGTGCTCCGGTACCGCTTGCCAAGTGGTAGCAGAGAGAACAGTCTATGACTGGGGTAGCTGGGGCCTTCGATAATTTTTAGGGCCTTCCTCTGACACCGCCTGGTATAGAGGTCCTGGATGGCGGGGAGCTTGGCACCAGTGATGTACGCACTACCCTCTGTAGTGCCTTGCGGTCAGAGGCTGAACAGTTGCCGTACCAGGCAGCTGTAAACCTTTTTGAGGATCTGAGGACCCATGTCAAATCTTTTCAGTTTCCTGAGGGGGAATAGATTTTGTCGTGCCCTCTTCACTACTGTCTTGGTGTGTTTGGACCATTCTAGTTTGTTGGCTATGTGGACACCAAGGAACCTGAAACTCTCAACATGCTCCACTAAAGCCCCGTCGATGAGAATGGGGACATGCTCGGTCCTCCTTTTCCTGTAGTCCACAACCATCTCCTTTGTCTTGATCACGTTGAGGGAGAGGTTGTTATTCTGGCACCGCCCGGCCAGGCCTCTGACCTCCTCCCTATAGGCTGTCTCAGTGTTCAGGCCTACCACTGTTGTCATCTGCATACTTAATGATGGTGTTGGAGTCGTGGGTGAACAGGGAGTACAGGAGGGGACTGAGCACGCACCCCTGAGGGGCTCCAGTGTTGAGGATCAGCGTGGCAGATGTGTTGCTACCTACCCTTACCACCTGGGGGTGACCCGTCAGGAAGTCCAGGATCCAGTTGCAGAGGGAGGTGTTTAGTCCCAGGATCCTTAGCTTAGTGATGTGCTTTGAGGGCACTATGGTGTTGAACGCTGAACTGTAGTCAATAAACAGCATTCTCACGTAGGTGTTCCCTTTGTCCAGGTGGGAAAGGGCAGTATGGAGTACAATACAGATTGCATCATGTATGGATCTGTTTGAGCGGTATGCAAATTGGAGTGGGTCTAGGGTTTCTGGGATAATGGTGTTAATGTGTGCCATTACCAGCCTTTCAAAGCACTTCATGGCTACAGACATGGGTGCTACGTGTCTGGCATTCTTAAGCAATAAGCTACGAGGGGATGTGGTATATGGCCAATATACCACGGCTAAGGGATTCTCTTACGCACAATGCGGAGTGCCTGGACACAGACCTTAGCCGTGGTACATTGGCCACATATCACAAACCCCGAGGTGCCTTATTGCTATTATAAACTGGTTACCAACATAATTAGAGCAGTAAAAATAAATGTTTTGTTATACCCATGTTATACAGTCTGATATATCACGTCTTTCAGCATTCAGTGCTTGAACCACCCAATTTCTAATGTATATTATGGCAAAGTGGAAGACCAGGCAAACTATCACAGAGTCTCTCATTGTGCAGAAATGGTGTGTTTTTCCTATGACCTTCGTCTTCCTACACACACACAACCTCTCATGTTCCTTCAGGGTCCAAGACACGCAAGCACACACACACACACACACACACACACACACACACACACACACACACACACACACACACACACACACACACACACACACACACACACACACACACACACACACACACACACACACACACTTCAACACTAAAAAAGCTTGTTAAAACCCACCCACCTGTGAACATGTTTCTCTTTATGGACCCAAGGCTTCTGTAGGAGGGGAGTTGGAGAGAGAGGGGGGGTGTTCTTTGGCCACACTGTGATAGCACTGTAGCGTAGCAGCACAACACACAGACAGTACAAGGATACGTTTAAGCACGGGTCCCTGTGGCTCTGTATGTACAGACAGTCTCTTTCTCTCTCTCTGTTCAGCTCTCTGCTTCTCTATGCCGCCCCCCTCCTCAAGGTCTCATACACACATGCATGTGTACTCCCTGTTTGCAGAGATGACAAAGGCCACAAACCCACTTCTTAAGGTGTGAAAAATGGTGTCCTTTAAGCAACTTTGTTACGTCACTTGCTTATATCAATTTTAGTCGGGACGTTAAATGTTAACTGTCCCAATAGACGCTCTATTATAGAGGGCCTGTTTTTATTTGATCTCTAGATGGTTAAATTGGTGAGAAGTATATGTGACTTAAAATGCAGCTGTAATTCTCATTCTCAAATGGCACTGACAATGTGAGTCGGTCTCTCTGTAAAAGTTGCTGACCACATACCAATTCACTGATTTGACAGTCAGACTATCACTTAAATGGCAGCCAACCGTTGACGGTGTTGATATCCTATGATGGTGTTGATATCCTATGACTGGTCGTGATTCCTTGAAGTTAACAGAAAAAGGGTTATGGTTCCTGCACTGTGATGGCAGCCTCCCGAAATCAACACCCGTCATTCCAAAATATACAGTTGAAGTTGGAAATGTACATACACCTTAACCAAATACATTTAAACTCAGTTTTTCACAATTCCTGACATTTAATCCTAGTAATAATTCCCTGTCGTAGGTCAGTTAGGATCACCACTTTATTTTAAAAATGTGAAATTCATTTCAGATTTTATTTCTTTCATCACATTCTCAGTGGGTCAGAAGTTTACATACACTCAATTAGTATTTGGTAGCATTCCCTTTAAATTGTTTAACTTGGTATAACGATTTGGGTAGCCTTCTACAAGCTTTCCACAATAAGTTGGGTGAATTTTGGCCAATTCCTCCTGACAGAGCTGGTGTAACTGAGTCAGATTTGTAGGCCTCCTTGCTCACACACACTTTTTCAGTTCTGCCCACACATTTTCTATGGGATTGAGGTCAGGGCTTTGTGATGGCCACTCCAATACCTTGACTTTGTTGTCCTTAAGCCATTTTGCCACAACTTTGGAAGTAAGGTCCTTTGCTGTTCTGGGATTGATTTGCACTTTTTGCATCAAAGTACGTTCATCTCTAGGAGACAGAACGCGTCTCTTTCCTGAGTGGTATGATGGCTGCGTGGTCCCATGGTGTTTATACTTGTGTACTGTTGTTTGTATAGATGAACGTGGTACCTTCAGGCGTTTGGAAATTGCTCCCAAGGATCAACCAGACTTGTGGAGGTCTACAATTTTTTTCTGAGGTCTTGGCTGATTTCTATTGATTTTCCCATGATGTCAAGCAAAGAGTCACTGAGTTTGAAGGTAGGCCTTGAAATACATGCACAGGTACACCTCCAATTGACTCAAATGATGTCAATTAGCCTACCAGAAACTTCTTGAGCAATGACATTTTCTGGAATTTTCCAAGCTGTTTAACCTCCAAGCTGTTTAACGCTAGCGTCCCACCTCGACAACAGCCAGTGAAATTTCAGGGTACCAAATTCAAAACAACAGAAATCCCATAATTAAAATTCCTCAAACATACAAGTATTATCCACCATTTTAAAGATAAACTTCTTGTAAATCCAACCGGTGTCCGATTTCAAAACAGATTTATTGCGAAAGCACACCCAAACGATTATGTTGGGTCCCTACCTAATCACAGAAAAACACAGCCATCCAGCCAAAGAGAGGAGTCACAAAAAACAGAAATAGAGATTAAATTAATCACTAACCTTTGATCTTCATCAGATGGCACTCATAGGACTTCATGTTACAAAATGCATGTATGTTTTGTTTGATGACGTTCATATTTATATCCAAAAATCTCTGTTTACATTGGCGCGTTATGGTCCGAAATGCATTCTCAAACAAACATCTGGTGAAAGTGCAGAGAGCCACATCAAATAACAGAAATACTCATCATAAACATTGATAAACGATACAAGTGTTAAGCATGTAATTATAGATAAACTTTGCCTTAATGCAATCGCTGAGTCAGATTTTTTTAAATGCTTTACGGCAAAAGCACACTTTGTGATTGTTAGGATAGCTCCTAGCTACAGAAACCCATACAGCCATTTTCCAAACAAGGAGAGGTGTCACAACAGTCACAGATAGCATTCAAATTAATCACTTAACTTTGATCTTCATCTGGTGGCACTCCCAGGTCTCCATGTTAGACAATAAATGTTTGTTTTGTTCGATAATGTCCCTCTTTATGAGCAAAAACCTCTTTGTTCACTTTTTGTCCAGTAATCCGGCGCGTGCACTAATTCCAGATGAAAGGTTTTTAAAAAGTACAATAAAAGTTAGTAGGAACATGCCAAACTATGTTTAAAATCAATCCTCCGGTTGTTTTTGTCATAAATACTAAATATTTCAACCGGACAAAAGCTTCATCAATAGGAAAGGAGAAACAAGAAAGGTGCGTTCACGATCAGGGCGCATGGCTGATGAATGGAGATTTCCACTGGTCACTGATTGAAAGTGCTGCATCTCCCTAATGTTTCAGAGTAAAAGCCTGAAACGATGCCTAAAGACTGGTCACATGTTGAGGAAGCCATAGAGCTCGTGAACTGCCATATCAGTTCTGTTATACTCACAGACATTATTTTAGTGTTTCTATCCAAATCTTCTGGGACGAGTTGCAGTCAGTGTAATTTGGGCACGCTTTTCATCCAAAATTCCGAATGCTGCCCCCTACCCTAGTGAAGTTAAAGGCACAGTCAACTTAGTGTATGTAAACTTCTGACCCACTGGAATTGTGATACAGTGAAATAATCTGTCTGTAAACAATTGTTGGAAAAATGACTTGTGTCACGCACAAGGTAGATTTCCTAACGGACTTCCCAAAACTATAGTTTGTTAACAAGAAATTTGCTTGTCTAAAATGGTTTTAATGTCTCCAACCTAAGTGTATGTAAACCTCCGACTTCAACTGTTGATATATGCCTTCTACAAGTTCTCATCTAACCAATCATGTGTAGGTTAAGTTTCCGTGTGGCTTTTGAATGGTGTTAGTTTAAACGTTTGCCCCCTGTTCTATCGATTTCAGCGTGATATCCATGGCAGGGATTCCTAAAAAAAGGATTGCGTTACACTTACGGTGTTGGCGACCCACTTGAATCAAAATGCAACACTTCAAAATGGAGCTAGCCGTCTTCCACAAAGTGTCCTCTAACCAGTGATGTACCCATTATTCCCAGATTCCGTGTGGGTTTTTGAGCTGAGTTAGTTTTATCAGGATGTGGAACTTCCTCTCCCCTCTTGCGTGATTGATTTCAACGTGATAATCAATGAGTGATTGACAAAACAGTGTTGCACTTCTCTTTCTGTTTTGGTGAACCCAGTATCAGTATGCTACGTTCCACAATGTAGCTGAGTGGATTGTGTTCTGCAGGTAGTCCTCTAACCACTGATGTAAAAATATATTCAGTTTCCATGTGAGTTTTGAGTTGGTTTTCTATCGATGAGTGATTTATTGCCAAAGCAACAGGGTTTTTGGTGCGTGTGCACTTTACAAGGTGCTCGGTAATTTGATAAGTAATTTGATTACTATTGTTGCACATGTGTGTGTAGATTGTACATTTTATGTTGAGCTTTTCAATATATCACAAACTGTTTCTGAATATTGGCTATTGATTTTTGATACTTTAAAACTGTGTTTTGACATTGGGCTTTTTATCAATATGTCTTGTCAACAGGAAGCGGTGACAGCAACATTTTTCCACATACATTTTAGGAATATAAATGGAACTTTCAACATAAAATTTCAAAATGGTATTGTGCTTAATCAGGTTAAAACCGCTGAATGAGTCCAAAAATGTGCTGCAATTGATTGATTTTGATGATATGCTATTTTAGGGCTCCCTGCCTCGTGAGATTAATCCCCCCCCATTACAAGTCATTAGCTGATGGATTACATAATGGGCCAGCTACTGTTAACACACAGAATCAATCCCCTTTGTCTTCTCCCTTCCTCTCACTAACTACACACACGCACATTCGTTTGCACACACAAGCTCAGTAGGCCAGACTAAGGACATGTTACAAATTATTTAAAGGGGGATAATTCCTCTGTTAATAACCTATTAGGCTTTATATATCTGCTGTGCACCGCATTAACCTGACCACGGGAGGACTCACGCTGTGTGTCCTCTGTGTTGGTAGCAACTGGGGACGGGAGGAGATGGGGTGTGTGTGGGGGAAAGAAAGTGTGTGTGTGTATCCATATCTAAATCGTATAATATCAATTCTGTATAATGTCAGTGTGTATATATAGATCTCTCGCTCGTGTGTGTGTGTGTCATCTCTGACCTATGTGTAAAATATTTGTTCTGTATGTTGTTCATCTATTTATCTCTCTGTGTGTCCTCCTTTCTCTCTCCAGGTGAGAAGATGGGTCTGTCCATCAACGTTCTGCTCACCCTGACTGTGTTCCTGCTGCTGCTGGCTGACAAGGTCCCCGAGACCTCCCTGGGTGTCCCCATCATTGTCAACTACCTCATGTTCACCATGATCCTGGTCACCGTCTCAGTCATCCTCAGTGTGGTGGTCCTCAACCTGCACCACCGGTCCCCCTCCACACACCACATGCCCATGTGGGTCCGCAAGGTGAGATTGGGCATCCCTGTTGTAGGACCCCCCCCCCCCCCCCAAAAAAAAATGCCTTCCTATCTCCCTTCCTTTCCTCATAGAAACTGATATGATGTAAACGCAAAAACTATTTATGATGGTCGGAGGAGGAATGCAGAAGAAAACGATAGAAGAAGAAAAAGATTTCTAAAGGGAGTCTCAGGCAGGCGGGAAGGTGTGTGTGTGTCCATACGTGCCTTTCCCTCTGTTCCTCCTCCTTTTTTCCCTCCCCTAAAAGTGCGTGTACATCAACAACTAGAAGATATTCAACTGAGGAGTTCTCCTTCCTGAGCAGAGAGACCCGTTGACAGGATCTATTCATTAGCTGGTTAGCATATCAGTGTACTCGCAGTGAATGGGGAATGCCACATAGGACAGAGTGAAATGCGATATCCAGGGTTGTGGTAAATTCCATTTAAATTCAGCCAATACAGGAAGTAAACAAAAATTCAAAATCCTCCCCAAAATATATATATATATTGTGATGGCTATATAGATATATATATTATACAATTTGAAAAGTATTGATGTCCCAGTGAGTAGCAAGCACTGAGAAATAATGTAATTGGAATGTCAGTTTACTTCCTGAGCTGACTGTATTTAAATGAAATTGGATATAGCAGAGATCAGAGATCACTTCCAGATATGCTTGTTACTCACTGTGGCATCACACATTGGATCAAAGATGACAGTTAGCCTTAATTGGTTACGACCATTGTGGGTTAGTCCACACTTCGTTGTCTGTTTATGTGAAGAAGAGAGAGTGATTTTAAAAAGCCTTTATTGTCAAATTTAGGAATGCACTTTTCAGTTTCAATGTGACATCCACCGAAATCAGTCAAACCTCAGATATGGTGTTCCCATCACATAGGAAACAGCAGGAAGCCACTGAAGACAGGCTGATTTCAATAAACATACCGAGTCCCGGCGTATGGAGACCACGTCTCCTTTCTCCAGCAACAGAATCACTGCATTGGATACATACAGTACTGGTTGTGTCCATCATTGTAGTTGTTTGCCGCCATTATACGGTTGTCCATACCAATGAATCTGATCTAGTAGATCCCTCTCACTGGTGCTGTGAAAGCCCTGTATCAGGGCTGTAGGCGTTACTAATGTTAGTGAGGACATTGGTGTAGACCAGAGAGGTGTCAGCATTGAAGGGTCCCACTGGGTGGCCTAAAGCAGCAGAGAAGGCCTGCGTTCTCTCTCTCTCTCTCTCCAGCTCCTCCACCTCTCCTCTCAGTTGATCCACTGGGTTCTTGTGCCTCTGTAGTTCAGTCTTGGTGACGCTCAGACCACTCCTTGCTCGACCACCTTGTTCTCTAACACGGCATTCTCTCTTCAGTTCCTCCATCTCACTGGCTTTCAGTTTGGCCTCCATGTACCTCAGCCCCACTCTCTGTTCCAAACCCATGTCTCTCAGCTCAGCCGTCAGTTTGGGTTTGTCTCTAGCTTCGGTCCTGTGACCTTGTTGAGTGATGTCATTCTCTTGGACACTTCTATGTCCCTGAGCCCATGCGACCGGCAGACAGGCAGGCAGGCAGGCAGGCAGGCAGGCAGGCAGGCAGGCAGGCAGGCAGGCAGGCAGGCAGGCAGGCAGGCAGGCAGGCAGAGCTACAGTACCCCCTCATTCTGAAACGATGAGCCCTAAAATTGTCCCCTGTGATAAAGCATATTGCTGAATGGCGTGTGTGTGTGTGAAAGTAGCGTGTGTTTGTCCTGTTAGCAAGAGAGAGCAGGGGAAGCCTGGGTAGGCCTGGTCCATCAGAACACTCTAGACTCTGTGACTGTGTCCATAATGGAAACCTATTCCCTACATAGTATACTATGCAATATGGAACCTGGTCAAAAGTAGTGTACTACATGGGGAATATGGTGCAATTTGGGAGGCAGCTTGTCTCTGTAGAACTCAGATATGAATCTGACTGTTTCCTCCTTAATTATTTATCTCCATTTGCTGCTGATTTGGCCCTTTACTGACTGGCCTCAGCACACTCTGCAGTGGGGTGTGTAATTACACACATATACACACACATGGACAAACACGCATGCAAACACACACACACATGGACATGTACACAGGCAGACACACAAACACATCCGGGCATGCACGTAAACACACACTTTTTTCATAGGAGAGGTCAGGGAACAGGTTGGGGGTCCCACCCTGGGGCTGATGGCAGAGAGAAAGAGAGGGGGAGAAGGAGAGAGGCTGAGGAGGCTACGCTGTAGTGAGACAAAAAGCTAGGCAGGTCCATCAGCCACTCAGAACCACAGTTGTGGTGTATGAGAGGAACTTCTGCTCCCTCCACAGGGAGGCCTGCCATTCTGTTCTGGCCTACAGTAAATACAAAATGAGATATTCCAGACCTTGATCATAGACGCTCAAACACATACACAAACAGAGACGCATGCACACACATACACACACGCACACACATACACACACGCAAAACACTAATCTATCCCAGTCAATATTCTGTGCGGTGGGGTAGATGATTATGCCGTTGTCATGTCAATCACTCAACAATTCTACCGTGCTGTGGGAATGAATAGTCCTATACTGGGCTGTACATGCCAGATCTCCCTCCATCCGCCTCTTTCTCTCTCTCCCTCTCTCTTTCTCTCTCTCCCTCTCTCTTTCTCTCTCTCCCTCTCTCTTTTTATCGCTCTTCATCTCTCTCTCTCTACACCTCTTTCCTCTCGCTCTTCACCCTTCCCTGCCTCCCTCTCCCATCCTGCACTTCACCTCTTCCTCTCCCCTAAGCCTGTTCCCAATACAGAAAGCTCACAGTAACGGTAAGCCTGATGTAAGGATTGATAGAGTTATAGTTGTTATGAAATATACCGTAACTCACACTCAAAAACACTTCACAGTTGTCCTCTAATCTCTGAACAAACTTTAATACCCCAACCGGGACCTGTTGTGTTCTGCAGTGATTTACTGTGCTTACAGTTTCTATACTGTACCTACCTAAAAAAGTGTCCACACTGGCTAAAGTGTGAGAGCCCTGTACACATCTACAATATATTTAAGATTCACAGACTGTTATGCAATAACTTGTGTACAATAACTGTCTAAAAATACGTACTTTCTAAAGATTCTCACTGTGCCTATACAAACTTTTATATTTCAAGACAGACAGACAGACAGACAGACAGACAGACAGACAGACAGACAGACAGACAGACAGACAGACAGACAGACAGACAGACAGACAGACAGACAGACAGACAGACAGACAGACAGACAGACAGACAGACAGACAGAGACCGACCGCAGAGCTACAGTACCCCCTCATTCTGAAACGGTAGCTGTTTCCAGAAAGTATGTCGTCTATGAGGCTCAGTCCCCTTCTTTAGATACACATCAGAGGTGGCTGTTGGGAGGACATATCGGAGGACAGGCTCATTGTAATGGCTGGCATGGAATAAATAGAATGGTATCAAACCCTTTCCATTCATCAATCTCGGGCATAGCAGTGAGCCTGTCCTCTGATTTCTCCTCCCGCCAGCCACCTCTGATACACACTGACCACGGTGGACTAATACATGGGAACTTTAACAGGTGACCTCAGTGGAACATTTGGGGAACATAGCCTCGGACTGTGCATGATGTAACAGAACACCGGTAAAGATGAGTGAAATCTGGGGTTGTTTAAGGCCATGGATTGAGGAAAAACAAGAGAGACGCCAAACAGTACATACTACATCCTCCTTCTTCTTAACCTACTGCTCGTCTAGTTGAAGTGTGTCATCTCGAGCTGGGAGAGGTTTATTGGGTGTGTTCCTCTGGCGCGTGTGCCTGTGTACATTTGTGCGTACTCTCGTGTGTGTGTGTGTGTGTGTGTGTGTGTGTGTGTGTGTGTGTGTGTGTGTGTGTGTGTGTGTGTGTGTGTGTGTGTGTGTGTGTGTGTGTGTGTGTGTGTGTGTGTGTGTGTGTGTGTGTGTGTGAGTTTGTGAGTTTTGTGCTCGTCCGTGTGTGTATGCTGGCAGGCGCTGCTTGTCTAGTTCTCGCTCTGATGTCGGCGCTTGGCAGCTTTGGCGAAAATGAGTGACATCCTGGCATTTAAAGTATACTATGTTTTAGAAATGTCATATACTATAAAACGTTCCATTGTCCCATACCAAAAATGCCTATGCAAGTACGGGTATTCGGACACGGTCTCTCTCTCTCTCTCTCTCTCTCTCTCTCTCTCTCTCTCTCTCTCTCTCTCTCTCTCTCTCTCTCTCTCTCTCTCTCTCTCTCTCTCTCTCTCTCTCTCACATATCTAAGCCCCATTATCTGCAAACAGACGCATGTGGACGCTCCCAGTCCGTTGCCCCAATAGCTTTTCTACTGGCACCTGATTGAATTTTCCTCCCTGATACGACTACTTTTGAGAATGAGAGGGTTGAGGCATTGAGGCTCAGTCATGCAAAAAATAGTTTTCTACGGTGTGTTCACTCAGACACACACACATGCAGCGCTGGCTTATGTGTCGGAGTGATTGAGTGGACACACAAGCGCGCACACAAATGCAAGCACACGTTCACACACACACACACACACACACAGAACGAGAAGGTCGGCTTTAGTGCAAACTCAATGAGTGTATATCTGACACTGGACTGGTGGACAGTAGCCTTCCAACTATATAGTGTTACATTGTAGAAGAATAGTGAAGACATCACAACTATGAAATGACACATGGAATAATGTAGTAACCAAAAAAAGTGTCCAACAAATATATTTTTGTAGCCACCCTTTGCCTTGACAGCTTTGCACTCTTGGCATTCCTAATATTGAGTTGTACCCCCTTTTGCTCTCGGAACAGCTTCAATTGGTCAGGGTATGGACTTTGCAGGGTGTCAAAAGCGTTCCACAGGGATGCTGGCCAATGTAGACTCCAATGCTTCCCACAGTTGACTGGATGTCCTTTGGGTGCTGGGACCGTTCTTGATACCCACAGAAAACTGTTTAGCGTGAAACTCAGCAGTGTTGCAGTTCTTGACACACTGAAACCAGTGCGCCTGGCACCTACTCCCATACCCCGTTCAAAGGCACGTAACTATTTTTGTCTTGCCCATTCAGCCTCTGAATGGCACACATACACGATCCATGTCTCAATTGTTCTCGAGGCTTAAAAATCATCCTTTAACCCTCCCCTTCATCTACACTGATGGAAGTGGAATTAACAGGTGACATCAATAAGGGATCATAGCTTTCACCTCACAGTCACCAGGTGTTCCTAATGTTTTGTACACAGTGTATGTAGATGTTTTCTTGTCACATACACTGGATAGGTGCAGTGAAATGTGTTGTTTTAGACCAGGTGTGTCTCTCATTCCGTGGAGGGCCTAGTGTCTGCTGGTTTTAGGTTTTTCCTTTCAATTAAGACCCAGAGAACCAGGTGAGGGCAGTTCCTTACTAATCAGTGACCTTAATTTATCAATCGAGTACAAGGGAGGAGAGAACCCACACTTGGCCCTCTGTGGAATGAGTTTGCCGAACGTTTTACAGGGTCAGCCATAGAAGTATGGTGCCACTGGAGCAAATTGGGGTGAAGTACCTTGTTCAAGGGCACATCGGCAGATTTTTCACCTTGTCAGCTCAGGTATTTGAACCAGCTACCTGCCACCATTCAGAAAGAGAGGCGAACACACACACACACACGGACACACACACACGCGCACACACACACGAGATACAAGTATAGTTAGCGGAAGCAGCAGCTGGTCAACAGCCTTGCTGATAATAACATGCTGATTCATGGTATTTCTGAAGGTATTTCTACAGACATATCCACTGAAACATTCATTACTGACAGTAGGTCTCTGGAAAGCCATGAAGGTTGTTCAAATCCATGAATATCACTGAATATTACTTTGAATGATTACCCCCATGCAGTAAAAAAACAAGACATTTTTCTATAGTTCAATCAATGTTACGCTGCCTGCCGTGCTAAGCCCTCCCTTCCTCCCTTTCCTTTCCTCCCCTCCCAGATCTTCATCCACATGCTGCCCCCCTACCTGGGCATGCTGCGGCCCAAGGTGGAGATGCCCCTCTCCCTGGACCAGCCCCCCAGGAGGGAGAAGAACAATATGGCTATCAGCCGTGCTGCTGATGAGTATTTCATACGCAAGCCCAACACCTGCTTCCTCTTCCCCAAACCCAACAGGTGAGAGGTCAGGGGTTACAGGTCACTGGGGAGGGGGTCAAATGTTAACCCAACACCAAAGAGATGAAGAGGTCTCATTTTGTATCTGTGCCATTATGGCATCTGTAACAGCATGGGTGGTGCCATTGAGGCAGTCTTCATTTTAAAGTAGTCAATTCTCTTATTTTGTTTTTGAAAACAGTGTCATGCTAATATTGGTGATTTACCGCCACCTGTAGTAACAGTAAATCCAATAGCAGTCCCCAATCCCACTTGTAACCTATGTCATGGCAACGTTGGCTAGCTAAGCTCATGCGTATAAACACGTCATTGGCTCTAACAGTCGTCTCTCGACGAACTGTGCATATGCAGGCCGTCAAATCAAGGCATTGCTGTACAAAACCTAAAGTAAACGATGCAAAAAATAAACTTAAGAACAGGAAGCATAGAAATAGTACACATAGAAGAGATCTATGTGTACAATTTCTATGCTTCCTGTTCTTAATTTTTTTTCTGTTGCATCGTTTACTTTAGGTTTTGTACAGGAACTTCAAACAGCTGAAAATATATTTCTCAGCGGTTCAGAGGGTACAATGAATTATTCTCTACACCAGTGGTCACCAACCTTTTCTGAGTCCAGATCACTTTGAGTCCAAATGCAAGCCGAGATCTACCGCTCAGATTTGTTTTAAAACATGACTTAAAATGAGCCTATGCAACATTAACCAATTAAAAACAGTGCTGTAGCAATGAGGTTTGTGCAGTAGACTATAGGCCCAATACATTATAACTGCATATTGGCTACGCTTGAATTGCCCTGCCAATGTTCTTCTCAGACCATTTTGATATGATATTTTTAAAATGTATGTATATGATCACACTGGTAGTAGATCATTTGTTGTATTACTTGTGAGGCACAGCTGAGAGAGCATAAAATGTAACTTTTTTTTACTGGACTGATTGCATATGATGGTCAGTGTGAGGGGAGGGAGGGTAGTGATGGGCTTTCAGAGTATTTTCATTGAGCAGGCTCCCAAACGGCTCTTCGTTCAAAATGCTTGTAGTGACACTCCATCCCGTGAACGGGACCATTGTCATCATCTGACACTTATTAGCATAACGCAACGGACCTAAATCTTCCTAGAAAATATTCCTATTAATGAAAATCACAAGTGAAATATATTGGAACACAGCTTAGCCTTTTGTTAATCACCCTGTCATCTCAGATTTTCAAAATATGCTTTACAGCCAACGCTAGACAAGCATTTGTGTATGTTTATCATAGCCTAGCATAGCATTATGCCTTGCTAGCAGCAGGCAACCTTGTCACGGAAATCAGAAAAGCAATCAAATTAAATCGTTTACCTTTGATAAACTTTGGATATTTTCACTCAGGAGACTCCCAGGTAGACAGCCAAAGTTCATTTTTTCCCAAAATGTTATTTTTGTAGGCGAAATAGCTTCGTTTGTTCTTCACGTTTGGCTGAGAAATCGCCTGGAAATTGCGGTCACCACAACGCCAAAAAATATTCCAAATTAGCTCCATAATATCGACAGAAACATGGCAAACGTTGTTTAGAATCCATCCTCAAGGTGTTTTTCTAATATCTATTTGATAATATATTCGTCGGGACAATTCGTTTTTCACTAGGACCGATTGGAATAATGGCTACCTCTGTATTTTACGCGAGAATCTCTCTCGGAGCCACCATGTGACCACTTACGCAATGTGGCCGCCTATTGCTATTCTTCACCAGAAATGCGTAAATCTGTCACAATGCTGTAGACGCCTTTGGGAATACGTAGAAAGCGTAAGCTCGTTGATGGTACATTCACAGCTGAATAGGGAGTCATTGGAACGCAGCGCTTTCATAACCTGGGGCACTTCCAGATTGGATTTTTCTCAGGCTTTCGCCTGCAACATCAGTTCTGTTATACTCACAGACAATATCTGTACAGTTTTGGATAGAGTGTTTTCTATCCAAAGCTGTCAATTATATGCATATTCTAGCATCTTTTCCTGACAAAATATCCTGCCTAAAACGGGAAGTTTTTTTTTCCAAAAATGAAAATACTGCCCCCTAACACCAAGAGGTTTTAAAATCAATCTAGAATCATGAAAAAAATGTCACATCTCCAATGCAAATCCCAAAAGGCAGGCTACCATTATGTCAGATCGTGAAATGTGTTTTGAAATACATTTTTACCTGGCCAAAATATATAGATCTGTACATTTCTTTTGTTTTTACGCACTGGAAAATAATCACTGGACCAGATGTGCTTTCCCCGGCTATGTATTGTTTCTGCAGTGAACATTCACCCTCTTCAGATAATTATTTTGTAACTTATTTGCAGAATAACATTGAGCTATGAAAAAAAACAGTCGTAGCAATATGCAAATTGCGAATGGCCCATCACTAAGGGAGGGAGCAGTGGTGAGGCTACCTCTCACCTCACTGACACCGTCCCTCCGCTCTCCCTCCCTCCACTGAGAAAAGGGGACGCAGTCTTCCAGCTGGTAGCAAATCTCAAGTTGCACTGCATTATTTCTGCCTCATGCACCAATTCATGGTGGTTACTCCTATTACAGTGCTGGTTGTAGTGTGAGTGGAAGTAGGGAGAACACGCATTTTATGGCTTTAACAGAGTGTTGACAGTGCTGGAAACAATTTCAACATTGAACTTACTCTTAAAAAACAGCTGCTCTTTGCTCTATTCATTGAGTCTCTCTAGTCATGGTTTTGAAATCTCACCGTATCAACTTTGCTGTGCATTTGAGGTTTCTTTTTAAAGTCTGTGGCTCTAGGAAACTACAGACACGGTGATCTAAGCTAACTGGTTGGCCAGCGGTAAGGCCTATAGGTTCACTTGATTTGCTCTCTGGGCCTGCCGGGTAGCTGGAGTTCTACCTTCATAAAATGGGAACACTGACTTCCCCGGCGCTAGGGCTGCTGAATCAAGTGCACCTACTGTCAATGGGGCAATAAATTTAAATAGGAATGCAAGGCTTCATCATTGTTTGTTTTTTTACAGAAGTTTTTGGTGATTGACTAGGAATGCCATGGAGATCGACCCGCGATCGACCGTTTGATGACCACTGCTCTGCTCTACATTATACTTGCTTGTTTTGTCACATGAACTGAAATGAGGCTATGAGAATCTTAGTAACCAGGAAATGGTTGAGCAATTTCTGAATAGTGCATCTTTAAGACAGCGGCTCGAATCTAGGTCGTGGCTTTTAGATTTAGAGAAAATGAACAACTAAGCAAGAATTTTTCACTTTCATTGACTTCTCAAACCCCAATTCACGACCTGGTCTGTTTCGCAAGCCTTTCTGGAAGTCTCACGATGTTGCGACTCTGGGTTTAGAAACTTTGTGATAGCACCTTATTTAAAGAAGACAATGCTCTGCTCATTGGGTGATCGTGCCCAACCCATAGGAATCTCCACCCAGTTGACTACTTTAAAATGGGTTATATCCAAGTTGAATCCTCTAACTATCTCTATGGCAATTTGAAGGTCATTCTAGAATATACATTCCCATTCGATTTCTGTGTCTGTGATGTGATAGATGGGACCAGCGGCCATATTAAGTGTACCTATTCTCCCCATCGTGGATTTAACAATGGTGGAAACTCCCTCCAGCCAATGCTTGCACCAATTCAATGATTTAAAATATATATATATAATTGTCATTCTGATGGTAAAGATGGCTGTGAGATAGGGGTGCAACTTAAATCACAGATTACTTGGTGAAAGTACTGACCTGGGCTGACTCCCAAAGGGCGCCCTATTCCCTGCATAGTGCACTACGTTTGACCAGTGCGAGTAGTGCACTATGTAGGGAATAGGGTGCCAATTGAGACTTAGCCACAGCCTCTACTCATGGGTCTGTTGGGGACGACTCACCTCTGGGGTCATTGACTTTCCCTAGTGTCCCCTAAGGTGAATTACCATCATTTACGGTTAACTCATTCAGTTGTGAGGAAGAGCAGCCCCCCAGGGATTCCTGCCATGAGGACCTAATGGATAACTTAGTGTCTGAGAACATGTTTTAACCCTCCCTGGAGGTCATTTACACAGACACACACACGCAGAGCCACGCACGCAAGCGCACACACACACTCACACATTGAAAAGCAGGCAGGCACCTACAGCTTTATTAACCACAGGCACGTTCTCCCGCCGCTCTAAATCAACTCACAGGGGAATTGAAGTTTGAGGCCGTGAGAGAGAGTGCGAAAATCATTGCTAAAATAATGATGATCAGCGCAAATCGCCTCTAACACATTAGACCTGGTGTGCGTGGGTGTGTGTGTGTGTGTGGGGGGGACTCTGCGATTCGGAGATGGAGGAGAGGGGGGTGACTACTAGAGCGATTCGATGAGGCAGCAATATCTCTCTGCCCACGCCCCTCCGCCCCCCCTACACAGCCTGTGCCCCCCCCTGGCCTTCTTAATTGGTTTTAGTGTGTGTCTTGGCACCGTTGGTGGCCGGTCTTAGTTTAATTAGTCTCGCTGATTACTCATCTACATCTCCCTGATGAAGTGACGCTGTGAGAGGGGGATCAAGAGGAGGGAGGAGAAGAGAGGAGTCTATCCCCCTCAGTCAGGTAGCTCATCCCAGAAAAACAGAGAGGGAGATGAGCTGCTGAGGTCAGTGGTGATTTGCTCGCCTCGCCGGCCCGGGGGACACACACACACACCACTGCATTGTAAAGCCAGGATTTGCCCGGAATACCAAGTAGATAGACTACAGAGAGCGATAGAAGACCTGCCTGTTTGCCCGGGAGATGCTTTAGGACCACACCATAGCCAGGCTAAAAGACACGGTACCATGCTGACTCCTGGTGGTAGCTACAGAAGACTGCAACACTAACAGTTTCCAGTCTCCACAGGGCTACAGCAACAGAGAGGGCTGTTTCAGACAAAACAGATGGTAGTATGCCGCCACCTGAGAGAAGAGACTACATCTGGTTCACTAGTAGAATAATCTCAATATGTCCAGGATTAGAGGTTTAAAATGGCCCCTATTTATTAGATATTGCGCTACTTTTGACCAGGGCCCACTTTGCTCAAGGCAACTCGCAGTAAAGCTGTGTCGACCCATCATTATAGCTAGTAACCTTCTCTAACCCACGGCAACCCATCATAACACATGGCAACCCCACTTCTTCAGGACAGCTTTGTCAGCAAAAACTGCTCCGGTCTAGCTAAAAGACCTGAGGGAGAAACTGTGAGGAGGAGTGGAGAGGGAGCTTCTCTGACCTTATCTCAGCAGAAAAAGGCCCAGTCTAGCTAAAGAGCTGAGAGAAGAGGAGAGTGGGAGTTTTTCTGACCTTATCTCAGCAGAAAAAGGCCCAGTCTAGCTAAAGAGCTGAGAGAAGAGGAGAGTGGGAGTTTTTCTGACCTTATCTCAGCAGAAAAAGGCCCAGTCTAGCTAAAGAGCTGAGAGAAGAGAAGAGTGGGAGTTTTTCTGACCTTCGCTCAGCAGGAAAAGGCCCAGTCTAGCTAAAGAGCTGAGAGAAGAGAAGAGTGGGAGTTTTTCTGACCTTCGCTCAGCAGGAAAAGGCCCAGTCTAGCTAAAGAGCTGAGAGAAACTGAGAGGAGAGTGGGAGTTTTCTGACCTTATCTCAGCAGGAAAAGGCCCAGTCTAGCTAAAGAGCTGAGAGAAGAGAAGAGTGGGAGTTTTTCTGACCTTCGCTCAGCAGGAAAAGGCCCAGTCTAGCTAAAGAGCTGAGAGAAGAGGAGAGTGGGAGTTTTTCTGACCTTATCTCAGCAGGAAAAGGCCCAGTCTAGCTAAAGAGCTGAGAGAAGAGAAGAGTGGGAGTTTTCTGACCTTCGCTCAGCAGGAAAAGGCCCAGTCTAGCTAAAGAGCTGAGAGAAGAGAAGAGTGGGAGTTTTTCTGACCTTATCTCAGCAGGAAAAGGCCCAGTCTAGCTAAAGAGCTGAGAGAAGAGAAGAGTGGGAGTTTTTCTGACCTTCGCTCAGCAGGAAAAGGCCCAGTCTAGCTAAAGAGCTGAGAGAAGAGGAGAGTGGGAGTTTTTCTGACCTTATCTCAGCAGGAAAAGGCCCAGTCTAGCTAAAGAGCTGAGGGAGAAGCTGAAAGGAAGTGTATCTGACCTTCTCTCCTCTCTCTCAACATACAGGGAAAGGAAGTGGAGACTGTTGTTAGCTGGCTGGTTAATTAGTGATGAGCCTTGTGGGGTTTGGGCCTGTCTGCACATCTCTGCCTGCTTGTTCTGTGGTGACATCTGGACTGGTTTTAACCCCTTCTATCTCCCTTACCCGTCCTTTCTCTCAAATCAACCCCTGTACCCACTATGCGGTTCTGTAGATGTGAAAAGATAAGAAGATTGAAGTTTTAGGTCCACTTTGCAATCCCTGATACAGTAGCAAGGCAGAAATGTACCCTGTTTTGCCTACACCAATCATTGCCTTCAGGGCCCTTATTCATAAAGTGTATCAGCTTTAATGGGTGCTGATCTAGGATCAGAAAGGGAAACTAGTCCTATACCAGCACCCTGAGACACTATGAATACAGGCCCAGAGCCACAAAACGGCCTAGGCGTATAGGGAATAGGAGGTAGTAGTCATTTATTCGGGATTGGACATTTGTATCTTGTTTATGTCTAGGTACCAGTCTGAGGGCATGTGTACTGACCTGAGGAAGTTCATCGACGGACCCAGCCACTACCTGACTCTGCCTCCGGAGCTCAAGACTGCCATCGAGGCCATCATCTACATCGCTGAGCAGCTACAGGCTGAGAAGGACTTTGCTGCTGTGAGTGCTGTGTGGGGGACCTGCCTGGGTTGAGCGTTCTCATTTGAAGTCTTTAGTTTCCCTCTCCAGCTTCTGGAAAAATATTGAAGATCTATATAGGGTCTGGGCATGGGGTGAGTGGATGGAGAGGGGTCTAAGAGGAAAGGGAAAGTCTAGATGTCTATAGCTTCTAACCTGTACATTTCCCCATAGCTCCGTCTATTTCTCTTCCTTCACTCGTACCTATTTATTCCTGTTATGGATTCCTTTTCTCTCTCTATCCCTTTACTTTCCTGACTTGTCTCTTCTTTGTTTCTCTCCCTCCCCCTCCAGCTGAAGGAGGACTGGCAGTATGTAGCCATGGTAGTGGATCGCATGTTCCTGTGGATCTTTGTGGTCTTCACTACTGTGGGAACCCTGGGCATCTTCGCCGACGCCAGCTTCAACCACACCCCCAGCGACCCCTTTAAGTACCCCTAACGTGGGACACACACTCCACGTATGCATGAACACACACACACACAAGATCCCAAACTTTACCTCACTGAAACCCCAGAAGCCATGACAGTTGCCCCAGCCTCCAAAACAGACATGCATAGCAAGATCCTCTACATGCCTTGGACATAGTGACTCTATACTGTACATGGAAGGGTTTATTTTTCTATATCTGCTGTGCTGAAGTGTGACATTGCTGTAGTTCTGGGGCAGTAGGAATCAAGCATCTCAGAGTAGGAGTGCTGATCTAGGATCAGCCCATAGTCGATGGAATCTTATTAATTATGTTCTGAATGGCTAAACTGATCCTAGATCAGCACTTCTATTGTGAGATGCTTTCTGAATACTGGTTTTACTAAAATATATTTATTGATTGCTATATATTTGTTGGGAGGATAAAGACAGTGAAAACCAGATACTATAAAATACCAAGTGTATACATTTAATTTACCAGAGTGAGAATGTGTGTTTGGCATATATAAAAAAAAGTATTTAGTCAGCCACCAATTGTGCAAGTTCTCCAACTTAAAAAGATGAGAGAGGCCTGTAATTTTCATCATAGGTACACTTCAACTATGACAGATAAAATCAGAAAAAAATCCAGAAAATCACATTGTAGGATTTTTTAATGAATTTATTTGCAAATTATGATGGACAATAAGTATTTGGTCAATAACAAAAGTTTATCTCAATACTTTGTTATATACCCTTTGTTGGCAATGACAGAGGTCAAATGTTTTCTGTAAGTCTTCACAAGGTTTTCACACACTGTTGCTGGTATTTTGGGCCATTCCTCCATGCAGATCTCCTCTAGAGCGGTGATGTTTTGGGGCTGTTGCTGGGTAACACGGACTTTCAACTACCTCCAAAGATTTTCTATGGGGTTGAGATCTGGAGACTGGCTAGGCCACTCCAGGACCTTGAAATGCTTCTTACGAAGCCACTCCTTCGTTGCCCGGGCGGTGTGTTTGGGATCATTGTCATGCTGAAAGACCCAGCCACGTTTCATCTTCAATGCCCTTGCTGATGGAAGGAGGTTTTCACTCAAAATCTCACAATACATGGCCACTTTCATTCTTTCCTTTACACCGATCAGTCGTCCTGTTCCCTTTGCAGAAAACAGCCCCAAAGCATGATGTTTCCACCCCCATGCTTCACAGTAGGTATGGTGTTCTTTGGATGCAACTCAGCATTCTTTGTCCTCCAAACACGACCAGTTGAGTTTTTACAAAAAAGTTTTATTTTGGTTTCATATGACCATATGACATTCTCCCAATCTTCTTCTGGATCATCCAAATGCTCTCTAGCAAACTTCAGATGGGCCTGGACATGTACTGGCTTAAGCAGGGTGACATGTCTGGCACTGCAGGATTTGAGTCCCTGGCGGCGTAGTGTGTTACTGATGGTAGGCTTTGTTACTTTGGTCCCAGCTCTCTGCAGGTCATTCACTAGGTCCCCCTGTGTGGTTCTGGGATTTTTGCTCACCGTTCTTGTGATCATTTTGACCCCACGGGGTGAGATCTTGCATGGAGCCCCAGATCAAGGGAGATTATCAGTGGTCTTGTATGTCTTCCATTTCCTAATAATTGCTCCCACAGTTGATTTATTCAAACCAAGCTGCTTACCTATTGCAGTTTCAGTCTTCCCAGCCTGGTGCAGGTCTACAATTTTGTTTCTTGTGTCCTTTGACAGCTCTTTGGTCTTGGCCATAGTGGAGTTTGGAGTGTGACTGTTTGAGGTTGTGGACAGGTGTCTTTTATACTGATAACAAGTTCAAACAGGTGCCATTCTGTGAGAGAAATCTTATTTGTTTGTAGGTGACCAAATACTTATTTTCCACCATAATTTGCAAGTAAATTCATAAAAAATCCTACAATGTGATTTTCTGGATTGTTTTTCTTCTCATTTTGTCTGTCATAGTTGAAGTGTACCTATGATGAAAATTACAGGCCTCATCTTTTTAAGTGGGAGAACTTGCACAATTGGTGGCTGACTAAATACTTTTTTTGCCCCACTGTATGTATACTATACGGTAATGTGAATTCCACAGGCGGTTGGTGTGTGTGTGTGTGTGTGTGTGTGTGTGTGTGTGTGTGTGTGTGTGTGTGTGTGTGTGTGTGTGTGTGTGTGTGTGTGTGTGTGTGTGTGTGTGTGTGTGTGTGTGTGTGTGTGTATATACACACACACACACACACACAACCGCCAGCTATACCAACCGCCTGTGGAATTCACATTACTGTAGAAATCTGTACCATCTATCTTAATCATTGTTTCTCTCTTCTCTCCCATACACACCTGTCTGTTAAGCTTGTCGTGCTTTTGTTTAGTTTTTTTAAATAAAGATCTGAGATGAGTCAAATCAAAGGCTCCATCTGTTGTCAAAATGCGATCCCTGCGCATAATAATGGAGAATGCACACACACACACACACACACACACACACACACACACACACACACACACACACACACACACACACACACACACACACACACACACACACACACACACACACACACACACACACACACACACACACACACACACACAGAGTGGGAGGCCTCGTCAACAGACTGTTTGACTCTACCTGAAAAAACTCTGGGCCCTAGTTTTCCTCTATGAAAACACCCATAGGCTACAACAAGACACAGAGTTTTCCTGTAGGATTGTCATGAATGTAAACTCCTGTCCCTATGTTTTTCCGATTTACACATGCATTTAGCCCTTGAGGCTTTCTAGCCTGATTACCTCTGTTGATGGTGATGTTTGAGTGTGTTGACCAGGTGTTGAATACTGCTGTGGTGTTTTATGGTTTGTTTGTGTGTGTGCTGGAGTTCCCCCAAGGTTTCTAATGATCTGCATATCACACACTGGGCAGAGTTGAGAACACCTGCCATTCCATCAAAGAACAGAAGAAGAGAAAGAAAGAGAGAGATAATCTGAGTCTGAGGGGGGGAAGTAGAGTGAGAGCAACGGATAGTCTAACTAGACAGAGACAGACACAGATGGACAGACAGAAAATTGAAAGAGAGCGACATTAGGAGGTAGCATGCAATGAGGGTTCCACCAAAAGCATGGTGCGACCTGATGTGTGACGTCTCCGGTATACACCCCTCCTTCCTATGGGGGGAGTGATCATCTGAAGCTCTACCACTTTGTTCTCCCCAAACATATCCCCATTGTCATGCCCCCCTCACCAAAACCCATTCCTCCATCCTGTCAATCCCAGCACCGCCGGCCAATCAGGCGAGAGCTTCCCCAAGCGGACGACGCCCACCTATAAAGAGAGGTGAGACAGAGCGAGGGAGAAACGTTTTGCACGCACAAGCAGGTTGGTGTAGCTATACGGCGGTGTAGCGGCTGTGCTGGCCTGTTTCACACTCTGGACCTGGGTGTGTGTGTGGAGGCATGTGTCAGTTGGGAGTGTGTGTGAGGGTTAATGGTTTCGGAGACGTGTTGGGTTCCAACTACCCAGGTTCCTGAACAACAATTGCCTTTGAATTTGACCTTGTGACCCAGTGGGGGTGTTGAAAAACAAAGAACGACCTGTTGGGGGGGGGTAAAGATGGAGGGAGAGTGATTTGTTTGCTGGTAAATTAAATAACGTTGATCAAATCAAAACTGTAAATCAGAAGTCCTTATCCAAATCTCCCCCTCCCAGGTGCAGCTTCACCAGAAGATCTTCCATAACTACAACCTGAAGGTCCAGCCAGCCAAACACTGGGAGGAGAAAGTCTAGGTCCGAGTGAGGTTAGCCCTCTCCCAGCTTGTCAGCCTGGTACAACACACACATACGCTGAGTACACAAAACATTAAGAACACCTGCTCTGACCAGATTAATCCAGGTGAAAGCTATGATCCCTTAGTGATGTCACTTGTTAAATCCTCTTCAATCAGTGTAGATTAAGGGGAGGAGACAGGATAAAGAAGGATTCTTAAGCCTTGAGACATGGATTGTGTATGTGTGCCATTCAGAGTGGGGAGGGTCAACTCAATATTAGGAAGGTGTTCCTAATGTTTGGTATACTCATTGTATAAACATGCACATGTCAAAGCACTCGTAAACACACACACACACTAGCGCATGCATATATAAACACAGCCACGGCCTCCTTCCCTTCGCACTGCCAGCCAGCCTTGTCTCAGCGACATCGAGCCTCCAATCATGCATGGCTAATTAAGCTTTCCTAGAACAGGATTGAGTATAGCAGGCTGCCATGTACAAGAAGATTCATCCCCAACCCCAGTCTAATGTCTGTCTCTCTAGGCAGAATGACGAGAACGAGGCGATGGCAACCAACGATGCTCATGAATATGGTGAGTGTCAAACATTTATCCTCATCATCTCTCCTCTAAGCTTCCCTCTCTTCTCATCTCTTTTCAAAATGAAATGATTTATTTCTGGATCTCTCTCGTGTGTAGCCTCGCTCTTCTCACTTTTCGCCTGGCGTTTCTTCCCTTGGTCTGCAGCGCAAATTGTTATTGGAGAAGGTGTGTGTGTGTGTGTGGTGTGTGACAGTGCAGTGTCTTTGTAAATGAGACCACCACAGCAGCGTTAGAAATGACAGCAACATCAGAGAACTGTAATAATGATTTCATCTCTGTTCCCATTCTCCTCCTTGTTTCGTGACTTAATCTCTCTCCCCCTCCCTCTTTCTCTAGGTGTGGACAGACTACAGGTTATCATGGAATCCAGAAGATTAGAATACTATAGAATTCCTCACGATTCCTCCCGACAAGGTGTGGCAGACTCCTGTCCCGCTCCGAAATAGAATAGCATAGAACACGACCAAGAGTTCAGAATAGCATAGAACACGACCAAGAGTTCAGAATAGCATAGAACATGACCAAGAGTTTAGAATAGCATAGAACATGACCAAGAGTTTAGAATAGCATAGAACACGACCAAGAGTTTAGAATAGCATAGAACACGACCAAGAGTTCAGAATAGCATAGAACATGACCAAGAGTTCAGAATAGCATAGAACATGACCAAGAGTTTAGAATAGCATAGAACATGACCAAGAGTTTAGAATAGCATAGAACACGACCAAGAGTTCAGAATAGCATAGAACATGACCAAGAGTTCAGAATAGCATAGAACATGACCAAGAGTTCAGAATAGCATAGAACATGACCAAGAGTTTAGAATAGCATAGAACATGACCAAGAGTTTAGAATAGCATAGAACATGACTAAGAGTTCAGAATAGCATAGAACATGACCAAGAGTTTAGAATAGCATAGAACATGACCAAGAGTTCAGAATAGCATAGAACATGACCAAGAGTTTAGAATAGCATAGAACATGACCAAGAGTTCAGAATAGCATAGAACATGACCAAGAGTTTAGAATAGCATAGAACATGACCAAGAGTTTAGAATAGCATAGAACATGACCAAGAGTTTAGAATAGCATAGAACATGACCAAGAGTTTAGAATAGCATAGAACATGACCAAGAGTTTAGAATAGCATAGAACATGACCAAGAGTTTAGAATAGCATAGAACATGACCAAGAGTTCAGAATAGCATAGAACATGACCAAGAGTTTAGAATAGCATAGAACATGACCAAGAGTTTAGAATAGCATAGAACATGACCAAGAGTTTAGAATAGCATAGAACATGACCAAGAGTTCAGAATAGCATAGAACATGACCAAGAGTTTAGAATAGCATAGAACACGACCAAGAGTTTAGAATAGCATAGAACACGACCAAGAGTTCAGAATAGCATAGAACACGACCAAGAGTTTAGAATAGCATAGAACACGACCAAGAGTTTAGAATAGCATAGAACACGACCAAGAGTTTAGAATAGCATAGAACACGACCAAGAGTTTAGAATAGCATAGAACACGACCAAGAGTTCAGAATAGCATAGAACACGACCAAGAGTTCAGAATAGCATAGAACATGACCAAGAGTTCAGAATAGCATAGAACATGACCAAGAGTTTAGAATAGCATAGAACACGACCAAGAGTTTAGAATAGCATAGAACACGACCAAGAGTTCAGAATAGCATAGAACACGACCAAGAGTTCAGAATAGCATAGAACACGACCAAGAATTTAGAATAGCATAGAACACGACCAAGAGTTCAGAATAGCATAGAACACGACCAAGAGTTCAGAATAGCATAGAACATGACCAAGAGTTTAGAATAGCATAGAACATGACCAAGAGTTTAGAATAGCATAGAACATGACCAAGAGTTTAGAATAGCATAGAACACGACCAAGAGTTCAGAATAGCATAGAACATGACCAAGAGTTCAGAATAGCATAGAACATGACCAAGAGTTTAGAATAGCATAGAACACGACCAAGAGTTCAGAATAGCATAGAACATGACCAAGAGTTTAGAATAGCATAGAACGCCATCCCTGTTCCATGACCATCAGTTTTTTTCTGACTATGTGACACTGAACTGGAAAAACTCTGCACTCCTTAGATGTCCAAACAACTGGGGCCTTACGGAACCGGAGGTAACCTCGGAGGTAACCCCGCGAATCGCGAATGAACATTTCGCAGGTTAGCGTTTTTCGTCATGACTCTTGTTCTAGAAGCAGCTCGGCAGTGGTCACTAGCTGGCACAGTCATAAAATCGATTTGAACCCTAACCTTAAACACACTGCTAGCCCTAATGCCTAACACTAACCTTAAATTAAGACAAAAAAAGCTTATTTTTTCATCAGTACTCTAGTTTTTCTGAAGCATATTGAAAAACCATGTGTTGTGTGTACCTACCTACTGTTGCACAGAAACACAACCCTGGACCTACCTACTGTTGCACAGAAACACAACCCTGGACCTACCTACTGTTGCACAGAAACACAACCCTGGACCTACCTACTGTTGCACAGAAACACAACCCTGGACCTACCTACTGTTGCACAGAAACACAACCCTGGACCTACCTACTGTTGCACAGGAACCTAACCCTGGACCTACCTACTGTTGCACAGGAACCTAACCCTGGACCTACCTACTGTTGCACAGGAACCTACTGTTGCACAGGAACCTAACCCTGGACCTACCTACTGTTGCACAGGAACCTAACCCTGGACCTACCTACTGTTGCACAGGAACTAACCCTGGACCTACCTACTGTTGCACAGGAACCTAACCCTGGACCTACCTACTGTTGCACAGGAACCTAACCCTGGACCTACCTACTGTTGCACAGGAACCTAACCCTGGACCTACCTACTGTTGCACAGGAACCTAACCCTGGACCTACCTACTGTTGCACAGGAACCTAACCCTGGACCTACCTACTGTTGCACAGGAACCTAACCCTGGACCTACCTACTGTTGCACAGGAACCTGGACCTACCTACTGTTGCACAGGAACCTAACCCTGGACCTACCTACTGTTGCACAGGAACCTAACCCTGGACCTACCTACTGTTGCACAGGAACCTAACCCTGGACCTACCTACTGTTGCACAGGAACCTAACCCTGGACCTACCTACTGTTGCACAGGAACCTAACCCTGGACCTACCTACTGTTGCACAGAAACATGAAACGCATGTAGTGAGTGTCAGAGTTTATTGATCAAACATGGAAGCGTAAAAAGTAGGCTACATAAACTGTTGCACGTCCTTTTTATGCCCATGTCATAGTGTGTGTGGTAATAATGAGGTAGCCTAAACTAAGGGCAATAACCTATGTCAAGGGCAATAACTATTGGCAATCAGAGGCTAGGCCTGCTAACTAGGTTGTCTAACAGCATAATTGCTTTCTTATCTCCCATGAGTCACGTCTGCTTGACATTTGTCCTGATTCAGACATGTAGGAGTGGGTTTCTGTCCCTGCCTGACAGGCTGAACACAGCCTTGGGATGTTTCTCAGAGTCTGTAACATCTCTACTTTAGTGCCTGTAAACCTGCCATTGGCAGATGTCATCAGGGAGATCGCTGTACGGCCCCAGCCAATCGCTCTTGAGCCAGAACACCACACGCCAACACCACGTCGACCAGGAATACTGAGGCCACAGGCGCCCATGAAGGTGTGCAGACGCATGGTTATGTCCATCTGTAGACACATGGAGAGGACCAGGCAGTCCAGGCTAACATTTAACAGAAATATTAACAGATATTGGCTGGCGTTGTCCTCGCGGCAGCTCCCGTCCTCTTCCCAGGACTCAATGATGGCCAGCATGCTGAAGCTTTTGCCTTTAAGACTGAGCCCAGCCCCAGAAGTGATATAATGGATCTGTACGTTCAGATCGATGTCACCAGAAGAATCTGTTGAAGAGAGAGTGGGAAAAGTAAGCAGTACTCTACAAAGAGCTTCTAACAAGCAGGCAATGTTTGTTCTAGTGTTGTCAGTATTGCCTGGGCTCTTGTGACACGTATACAGAAACATGACCTTAGGGAAGTCAAAAATAAGACACTTCAACTCTCCCTCTCAATGGGTGTAGTGTCCCTTGGTTTGGATTCCACAAACCTCACGTGTTAAATACAGTAGCCTCATACATTTCACTAGTGACAGGCTGAAGCTGGTCAAAGGCTAACATTTCCAGGTATAGCAATCCAATTACTATATTTTCAGCTATTAAAAAAAAAAGGAAAAAAGTTAGTTCTATTGTAGGAGGAAATGCATGCCCTCTGAGACGATGCAATTGCCTAAAACAGATCTTTTCCACATGCAGTAACTGGAATCGTCAATGATGAAAAGCGTCAAAAACTACCATGCTGATCTCACGGACTGCTAGTTCTTGCATCCAGACCTCCAACTATGAATTTGATTATGATTGGATTCCTTCAGCCCTCAGCTTAATTGCAAACCAAGTGACTGGGCTGCCTTTTGACTTTATTTCAAATTTAAGAGTTGTTTCACAGCAACATGAAAAAGCTATTGATCCCTGTAAGACTCTTCACATTTAGGCTCTACCTCTCAATTGTTGTGGGTAATCCTGGTGTAGGCAGTATTTTCAGGTGAACCAAAAGAAGAGCAGTTGTTCATCAATTTAAAAAACACATCTGGTAAAGTACAAGAAGTCAGGGAGAACACGTGCAGAGCAGAGGCAAAGAAAAAGTCTAACGGGCCTCTTGGAGACGGGCCCTTTTATATTCTAACCAGACAAATGTTTTTGAAACATCAGCCCTAGATGCTTGATTTAAGGATACAAATCACAGTGTTCATAATGTCATCAACACAATGCTAAGTAACCAGTGTGTCCTTGTACCTTCAGTAGTTCTGGTATCAAACGACATAGGAACAATCAAATTCCACTGGGCCACCAGGATGGAGCTAGCATGCCATTGATTATTTTACTTAAACAAAGCTGTTCTATTTTAGTCTACTCAAACAGACCCCATTTCAAAGTAAACAAGCACTCATTAACATCAGGTGTCACTAATTAGTGGGCACGACCAACACACCTTAACACACTTAACTTGGTAGAGGATAGAGAGAGTTTTGTTTATGCTGAGAACAGAATGTATATATTTTTAAGTAACATTCTTAGAACGTTCTCTGAACATTCTTAAAGTTTTCTTGTTTTTTTATGGAACGTTTTCTTCATTTACTTAGAGCAGAATTTAGAGCTTATTGGTGTTAATGTGTACAATATGGGGCAAAATATATATGGGGCAAAAAAGCATTTAGTCAGCCACCAATTGTGCATGTTCTCCCACTTAAAAATATGAGAGAGGCCTGTAATTTTCATCATAGGTACACTTCAACTATGACAGACAAAATTAGAAAAGAAAAATCCAGAAAATCACATTAGGATTTTTTATGAATTTATTTGCAAATTATGGTGGAAAATACGTATTTGGTCACCTACAAACAAGCAAGATTTCTGGCTCTCACAGACCTGTAACTTCTTCTTTAAGAAGCTCCTCTGTCCTCCACTCGTTACCTGTATTAATGGCACCTGTTTGAACTTGTTAGTTAGTATAAAAGACACCTCAAACAGTCACATTCCAAACTCCACTATGGCCAAGACCAAAGAGCTGTCAAAGGACACCAGAAACAAAATTGTAGACCTGCACCAGGCTGGGAAGACTGAATCTGCAATAGGTTGTGGCTGCTTTGCGTGATGTATTGTTGTCTCTACCTTCTTGCCCTTTGTGCTGTTGTCTGTCCCCAATAATGTTTGTACCATGTTTGTTCTGCTACCATGTTGTGCTGCTGCCATGCTATGTTGTTGTCTTAGGTCTCTCTTTATGTTGTGTTGTCTCTCTTGTCGTCGTATGTGTCAACGTGCTGGTCTACAGCGACGAGACCGTGGACTGGCTGCCTCCTGCTATCTACCGCAGCACCTGCCTAATAAACCAGGACATCATAGCCAGACCTGGGTTCAAATACTATTTAAGATCTTTCATATCCTCCTTTTTATATATATTTTTTTACCCATTTTTCTCTCCAATTTCGTGGTATCCAAATTGGTAGTTAGTCTTGTCTCGTCGCTGCAACTCCTGTACGGACTCGGGAGAGGCGAAGAGGCGAAGGTCGAGAGCCATGTGTCCTCCGAAGTATAACCCAACCAAGCCACACTGCTTCTTAACACAATATCCACTTAACCCGGAAGCCAGCTGCACCAATGTGTCAGAGGAAACACCGTACACCTGGTGACCGTGTCAGCGTGCACTGCGCCCGGCCCGCCACAAGGAATCACTCGTGTGCAATGGGACTGCTGGCCAAACCCTCCCCTGACCCGGACGACGCTGGGCCAATTGAGCGCCGCCCCATGGGTCTCCCGGTCACGGCCGGCTGCAACACAGCCTGGACTCGAACCCAGAATCTCTACTGGCACAACCTTAGCCCACTGCACCACTCGGGAGGCCCAAATACTTTGTGCGTTTGCATTAGCCTGCCTGGAGTGCCAGATGGATGGGGGGAGTTCTGTAATAACTCCTCCTTGCCTGTAGGTGGTGTACTTCCCATTTGACTGGCAGAGCTGCATTGTGGCGTTTTGCTCCTATACCTATAACTCATCAGAGATGGGTCTCCAATATGCCCTCGATGAGAATGAAGAGGAGATTGCCTTAATTGGTTAGTGTCTTCTCTAATCTCGCCAGGCTTCTCTTTTCGTATCTCCTACTTTTCTTTTCTCGCTCTTCTCTGCTCTGCTCTCCTCTTCTAGCACCACAATGCCCTTTTTTACGCCCCTGTTCCCTGTCACCTCCTCCTTCCTCTCTATCTCCACACTCTCCCCTCCATGTAAAATTATTAACTGAACACACAAAAACAAAATAACGAAGTGAATGGAAGAAACGAAACAGTTCTGCAAGGTGACATACACTAAACAGAAAACAACCACCCACAAACAAGAGTGGGAAAACAGGCTACCTAAGTATGGTTCTCAATCAGAAACAACGATTGACAGCTGCCTCTGATTGGGAACCATACCAGGCCAAACACATAGAAATAGAAACACAAGAACAAAACAGAATGATCACGCCCTGACCAACCTAAAATAGAAACATACAAAAGGAACTAAGGTCAGGACGTGACACCCTGGCTATCACTCTTGTAGTTAACTATGTCATGTTCACCATGATCGTGGTCACCTTCTCAGTCATCCTCAGTGTGGTGGTCCTCAACCTGCACCCCTGGTCCCCCTCCACACACAAGGTGAGCTGTAGCCTACATGTCGGCGCTATAGAGTCTACATGAGATTTAGACTCTAGGATTCTGCTTTTTCTTTCTTCTGCTTCTTCTGCTTAGGTTCAGGGCAGGGTACTGGAACAAGTGACCACTGTTCAATGAATGTGTGCCTAGGACAGCAGTCTAATGCCGGGTGTACGTTGCACAATGTTCAAAATCCTAATTGCTTAGCCTGTCACATTAAATGACCATCTTTCCTGTAGTTGTTTGTCTAGCCAACGTAGTGGTGCCCACACGATGGTCACACTACAAGTGCAACTGGCGACTGAAGTCAGCTTGCAGGCACCCTGCCTGCCACAAGGAGTTGCTAGAGTGCGATGAGACAAGGACAACCTGACCGGCAAAATCCTCCCCTAACCCGAACGACGCTGGGCCAATTGTGAGCCGCCTCATGGGTCTCCCGGTCACGTCCGGCTGTAACACAACACGGGATCGAACCTGGGTCAGTAGCAGTGCCTTAGATCGCTACTCCACTCGGGAAGCATGAAATCAAACATTTCAGGATGTCTGGGACTGCTCAAAGATGGGATCAGTGGCCCTCAGATTGCGTCTCGCTCACATTAAACAAGCGTGTGTGTGTATGTGTGTGTTTGTGTGTGAGAGTGAGGGGAGGAGAGAGAGAGATCTTTCCACCTCAGGGCCCAGCTATGCTCCGTTCTGCCTACTGCGTGACAGCAGCATTCCAGGGCTTCTATTCATTACCACAGACAGATGGAGCCTGCCTCGCTCTGTCACTCACTCTTTCTCACACACACTCACACAGTCACATAAACAGACACAGATATAGTTTACAAACTCACACAGACACCCACACTTAGAGAGTAAACAAATAGAGGCACACATACTCGTGAACTCATACATATTACACCCTCTCACACAGACACACAGACAGAACAGAGACACACCAGTAGATCACAGCTACTTTACTTTGCCCTTTTTCTCCAGTGCCAGCCTTGCTATTACAGTTAGGTCCACTGTGTGCCCGTTCTTGGCAGTAGTATAATCTTCACTAGACCAATTGATGGCTCATCTCAGAGATATACAGCCCCCATAAAATATGAGTCTGGCATTGTAGTTCTATTCCTCCGATCCCGATACCCTTTATACCACACACACATACGTACACACACACACACACACACACACACACACGTAATCCCCCTTTCTTTACCAGAATTGGTCTGGTTTCCTACTTCCCCGGTCTAAGGGGAGATATCCGTGTCCCTGGTGACATCATGCTCCCCTCAGTGAAACCCTAGCTCACACACACACTCCCTTAGCCTTTGTGTTGCCAGGAGGTTATGATGTCCACGTGATGGTGGAGGTGGTGACTAATCGGTGGGTTCTGGTGCCAGTCTGGCCAACCCTAAAGAGGTGATAGCTGGTAGATACTGAATGGACCTGGTCCTGGCTAATGAACACACACATCTCTCGTCGGCTGTGTGACTATAAAATAGTGCCAAAGAAAGAACATAATTTGAAATATTTGTACATGTATCTCCATAAAACCAACTGTACATGTATGGTGAAATAAATATTCCACATATTCAATGAGCATCAATCCTGATATATTGATAGTGATATATTGCTAATGATATAGGGATATATTGCTAATAATATAGTAATATTATGATAGTGATATATTGCTAATGATATTTTGATATAGTGATATATTGCTAATGATATTTTGATATATACAGTGGGGCAAAAAAGTATTTAGTCAGCCACCAATTGTGCAACTTCTCCCACTTAAAAAGATGAGGCCTGTCATTTTCATCATATGTACACTTCCTGAAAATCACATTGTAGGATTTTTAATGAATTTATTTGCAAATTATGGTGGAAAATAAGTATTTGGTCAATAACAAAATTTCTCAATACTTTGTCATTGCCAACAAAGGGTATATAACAGAGGTCAAACGTTTTCTTTAAGTCTTCACAAGGTTTTCACACACTGTTGCTGGTATTTTGGCCCATTCCTCCATGCAGATCTCCTCTAGTGGTGACTGACTAAATACTATTTTGTCCCACTGTATATATTTTTTCATCTTCATTTAACAAGGTAGGTCAGTTGATAACAAGTACCCTTTTACAACCTCGACGTGGCCAAAATAAAGCAAAGCAGTGCGACAAAAACAACAACAGAGTTACACATGGAATAAACAAATGTACAGTCAATAACACAATACTACAATCTATATACAGTGTGTGCAAATGTAGTAAGGAGTTAAGGCAATAAATAGGCCGTAGTGGCAAAGTACCTACAATATAGCAATTTACACTGGAGCAATATATGTGCAGATGAGGATGTGCAAGTAGAAATACTAAAAACATATGGGGATGAGGTAGGTAGTTGGTTGGATGGGCTATTTACAGATGTGCTGTGTACAGCTGCAGCGATCGGTAAACTGCTCTGATAGCTGATGCTTAAAGTTAGTGTGGGAGATATAAGTCTCCAACTTCAGTGATTTTTGCAATAAATAGCTAGTGGCTAATTAGTTGGCTGGCTCCTGATGGAAGTTCCAGTTATAAGGTCTAAAAAATAGCAGATCCATAACACATTGGATGAGGCGGGTTGCAGGAAGGTATATTTAATTCGAGAATGGAAAAAAGAGATTGAAATGTATACAAAAAAAACACATAATATTTACACAGACAAAAACGGGACAAAAACAAACATGCCTTACTGCTACGCCATCTTGGATTGAATATATCAATATTGCTATTGATATAGTGATATACTGCTAAAGATATAGTGATATATTACTAATGATATATTGATATGGTGATACATTACTAATGATATAGTGATATGCTATTGATATAGTGATATATTGCTATTGATATATTGCTATTGATGTAGTGATTTATGGATATAGTGAAATATTGCTTTTGATATAGTAATATGGTGATATATTGCTAATGCTATAGTGATATATAGATGTATTGTGTGACGACCCTCCCACTCGGTCTGCCGAATTCTTTCTCTTTGCTCTTGTTTTCCTTAATAGGATGTCGATGGGCGGAGCCGGGAGGGTCGTCAGCGACATGGGACACACCTGGGCCTTTCACTCAAACCCAGCCCCTTTTCTTTTGTGTAACAAGCTGTCATATCTGTTCTGCCTGCTAGGGACGTTTTCCTTTATGACGTAATTTGTAATCAAGTTATGATTAATTATGTGTATGTTTAATTCTGTGTGATTAGTTAGGTATTTCGTAAATAAATAATTAAACCCAAGTTTGTATTGCTGATTCAACTTGTTAGCCAGGGTTCGTGCAGATAACCAAGAATTGACAACTTTCAGATGAGACTGAATTAAGGTGAAGATTAATATTGACTGCTATTGATGTAAAATATGAATAGGTCTTTACGAGTTTATTTGGAAGATAACAGCTCTATAAATATTATTTTGTGGTGCCCTGACTCTCTAGTTAATTTCATTTACATGATTAGCTCAATCGGGTAATATTAATTATGGAGAAATTATTTTATAGAATAGCATGTCATATCACTTAATCCGGCATAGCCAAAGACACGACTATTGCTATAGTGATAGATTGATATGATGTTATAATGCTGATGATATAGTGATAGATTTATATGGTGATATATTGCTAATGATAGTGATATATTGAAATGTATATAGTGATATATTGATATAGGGATAGATTGTGTAGTGATATATTGATATAGTGATCGATTGATATATTGATAAAGTGACAGATTGATATAGTGATTGCTATTGATATAGTGATAGATTGATATAGTTATATATTGATAGACGACCCTGTTACTGTACCTGGGTGCTACAGGCATATTGAGGGGACAGAGAACAGGGCACCTGTCAACACCACGTTTGTGGAGCAGATTGAACAAACATAGTTGTGCTACTACCACAGTGAGGCAGGTCTGTAGAGTGCTACAGTATGTATGGCTGTGTGTGTGTGAGGTGAGCTACAGTATATTGGGTATATATTATATTACTTCTGCTGTGTTTATGCCTGGGCCAGAGTGTTGGGCCCGGATGTGTGAAGGGTCCAGAAACAAACGTTCTTGACAGAGAGATGGTCTATGTTTCCAGTTCAATCACACAATTTCTCACATCAAATCAAAATAAAATGAAAGTTTATTGGTTGCATACACAGATTTGCAGATGTTATCGCAGGTGCAGCAAGATGCTTGTGTTTCTGTCTCCAACAGTTCAGTAATAATACCTAGCAATACAAAACAAATATGCACATAATCCAAAAAGTTCAAACAAAGACCTTTTGAAATATCAGAATGATCCATATCAGAGTTCGGGATATAAATATCCAGTATTTGTACAGTTGAAGTCGGAAGTTTACATACACCTTAGCCAAATACATTTAAACTCAGTTTTTCACAATTCCTGACATTTACTCCTAGTAAAAATGCCATGTCTTAGGTCAGTTAGGATCACTACTTTATTTTAAGAATGTGAAATGTCAGAATAATAACAGAGAGAATTATTTATTTCAGCTTTTATATCTTTCATCACATTCCCAGTGGGTCAGAAGTTTACATACACTCAAATAGTAATTGGTAGCATTGCCTTTAAATGGTTTAACTTGGGTCAAATGTTTCAGGTAGGCCCATTCCTCCTGACAGAGCTGGTGTAACTGAGTCAGGTTTGTAGGCCTCCTTGCTTAGGGTTAGGTTAAAGGGTTAAGTTTAGGGTTAGACAAAAGTTTAGCTAACATGTTAAGTAGTTGTAAAGTTGCTAATTTGCTAAAATAGTATAGTTGTCTGTGATGCGATTCAAATGCGCAACCTTTGGGTTGCTAGAGCTTGCATTATACGCCCACCCATCTACCCCGACCAACTACCCTACTTTCATTTTTGCCTTAAGTAACCTTCTGTCTTATGTAACCATACCAAATGTTACATATCAAACTAATTTGAGTGTCCTGGATTTACATTTACTATCTTACGTCTAGTTTATGAGACCAGGCTGAGTAGTTTCATATGATCTATAAAATGAATGTCACATTCATTGGCTGTTCTCTATGTGAATGGGTGGATATTCTGGTGTAGTTTTTACACTTTGCGCTATTGGACAATGCAATGTAGAGTTTATATAAAATACTGATCACTTAAATGCTATATGAGTACATAATAGTCAACTTAAATGCATAGTAGTTCCCCACGTTACACACAGTGATGGTCAGTGCCTTTGTTGAGCTCCCACATAAAGATATATCGTAGGGTAAAGTAGTTCGGGATGGATTCTCTGACAACACTACAGCTATGGAACAGCTGTGTGAGGCAGGAATACCTATAGGGGTCAGAAGTCATACCAGCACCACAATACGTTGCTCTGTGGTTGTCCCAATGTTTCCTCTGTGTCAGGAGTGTGTCACTCCAGCCCGGGGATGGGGGGTGGGGGGCTAAATACATAATACTTGTGTGTGTGCATTTGTTTGTTTGTGTGTGTGTGTGTGTGTTCATATGCTGTTGCTCTCTCTCTCCTCCTTTCCATACACCCCTCCCTCCCCCTTCCCCCCCCACCCTCTCAGGAGTGAGACTACAGTGCAGCTCCAAGGGTTCTTTGACAGTGACAACTACTGTCTGATCCTCCCCCCGGACCTCAAGTCAGCCATCGCTGCCGTCACATACATGGCTGAGCAGCTGAAGAAGCAGGATGGCACCGCCTCGATTGGCACACCACACACACACACGCACACACACAACCTCCCCCTCGCTTCTCATCGCATTCATCTCCATTCTCTTGTCCCATAGCACAGTCAGTGTTCCTAGCATGCTCTAGTGATGTCCATGTGTCACTGCAGACATACTGTACTTCATTCTTCAATACTTACATGCTTGAGTACAGTGCCTTCGGAAAGTATACATTTTGTAACTTTACAGCCTTATTCTAAAATGTATTAAATAAAACAATTTCCTCAGCAATCTACACACAATGCCCCATAATGACGATGCCGAAAACAGGTTTTAAGAAATTTTTGCAAATGTATTAAAAATAAAAACAGAAATATCTTATTGACATAAGTATTCAGACCCTTTGCTGTGAGCTCAAAAATTGAGCTCAGGTGAATCCTGTTTCCATTGATCATCCTTGAGATGTTTCTACATCTTTAATTCAATTGATTGGACATGATTTGGAAAGACTCACACCTGTCTACATAAGGTCCCACAGTTGACAGTGCATGTCAGAACAGAAACCAAGCAATGTGGTCAAAGGAATTGTCCATAGAGCTCCCAGACAGGATTTTGTCGAGGCACAGATCTGGGGAAGGGTACTTAAACATTTATGCAGCATTGAAGGTCCCCAAGAACACAGTGGCATCCACCATTCTTAAATGGATGAAGTTTGGATCCACCAAGACTCTTCCTAGAGCTGTCCGCCCAGCCAAACTGAGCAATCGGGTGAGAAGGGCCTTGGTCAGGGAGGTAACCAATGACCCGATGGTCACTCTGACAGAGCTCCAGAGTTCCCCTGAGGAGATGGGAGAACAAGAGAAAAACAGGACAACGACCCTTAGCACACAGCCAAGTCAACGCAGGAGTGGCTTCGGGACAAGTCTCTAAATGTCCTTGATTAGCCTATCCAGAGCCTGGACTTGAACCCCACTGAACATCTCTGGAGAGACCTGAAAATAGCTGTGCAGCAACGCTCCCCATCCAACCTGATAGAGCATGAAAGGATCTGCTGAGAAAAATCGGAGAAACTTCCCAAATACAGGTGTGCCAAGCTTGTAGCGTCATACCCAAGAACACTCGAGGCTGTAATCACTGCCAAAGGTGCTTCAATAAAGTACTGAGTAAAGGGTCTGAATACTTATGTAAATGTGCTGTTTCAGTTTTAAAAAAAAAAAAAAAATTGCATTTCTAAAGATCCGTTTTTGCTTTGTCATTATGGGGTACTGTGTGTAGATTGATGAGGGGGGAAAAAAACAATTTATCCATTTTAGAATAAGGTTGTACCCTACAAAAATGTGGAAAAAGTCTAGGGATCTGAATACTCTCCGAAGGCACTGTATGTCTCCGTCTCTTTGTGTGTGTGCCTGCGTGTGTTTGCCCTACAGGAGACAGGACTGGCAGTACATAGTCATCGTGGTGGACAGGCTGTTCCTGTGGCTGTTTGTCATCGTCTGTACTCTGGGGACTCATGTTTATGTACGCCAGACTCAACTACACTCCAGAAGAACCCTTCCCCCTGGGGCAGTAGTCCATTCACACACCCCAGTACAGCCACTCTGTTGCCGACACAGGATTAGAATGAGTGTCAACTTGTTTTGTATGAATAGGGCCAGAGGTATTCCCTGGTAAAACTCAGGGCCCTATGTATAATTGTCACTGTTGCATTGTTTGGGAAGACACAGTACCATGTACTTTTATAGTCCCCAAGACTGAGTCCATGTACCAACCATTGTCGAATAATTATTCTCCGTCGAGAGGTTGGCCTGGGTGCCAGGCTACTTGGTGCCAGTCTGCTTGGTGCCAGTCTGCTGGATGACAGTCTGTATCTGCTCTCTTGCTAACTCCTTATGGAATTGTTGTGCCATGTTTGGCTCGGCAATGACAGAATGGGAGTTGGCAAGATCACAAACAAACAGATCTGGGACCAGGCTATAGTAGAAGGGTATAGTAGTTTCTCTAGTCTGAGTGTAAAGTTCCCATGCTTGTATTGGCAGATTGACTCAATTGTTGGCCACATTATTAAACTCAACATCCTCTTATACCAAGCTATACCAATGACCCATTCAAACAGTCTGCATCTAAAAAAGCACCTTATTCAGTATATAGTGATAGACTTGTGGTCAAAAGTGGTGCACTATATAGGGAATACGGTTCTGTTTAGGGTACAGCCCTAGAATGATTTATAGAGGTTGAAATTAAAAAGTAACAGATGTTTTGGGAGTGCGAAATAATGGTGATTAACCTCTCAACGCCTGCAGTTGGTCATTTAGACAGAGGGGGGCAGCAGACTGCACTGTATGTTCACCTGCAACTGGTATTAGCGCCACTGCTGGGTCTGTGAGCATGTGACTGCATGACTGTTGCTTTCACTGTGAGTTTGAGCTATTTTCAAAGTCTTGAGTAGATACACAACACCTCAGAACAGGAGTTTTTGTAGAACACATTTTTCTTTATTACTTACATCATGTAATATGTACAGTACCAGTCAAAATTTTGGACACACCAACTGATTCAAGTGTTTTTCTTTATTTTTACAATTTTCTACATTGTAGAATAATAGTGAAGACATCACAACTATGAAATAACACATATGGAATCATGTAGTAACCAAAAAAAGTGTTAAACAAATAAAAATATACTTTATAATTGACATTCTTCAAAGTAGGCACCCTTTTCCTTGATGACAGCTTTGCACACTCTTGGCATTCTCTCAAATAGCTTCATGAGGTAGTCACCTGGAATGCGTTTCAATTTACAGGTGTGCCTCGTTAAAAGTTAATTTGTGGAATTTCTTTCCTTCTTAATGCGTTTGAGCCCATCAGTCCAGGTCTAACCCTAACCCTGAGTCCAAATTTGAGATTTTGGGTTCCAACCGTGTGTCTTTGTGAGACACAGAGTAGGTGAACGGATAATCTCTGCATATGTGGTTTCCACCTTGAAGCATGGAGGAGGAGGTGTGATGGTGTGGGGGCGCTTTGCTGTTGACACCATCAGTGATTTATTTAGAATTCAAGGCATACTTAACCAGCATGGCTACCACAGCATTCTGCAGCGATACGCCATCCCATCTGGTTTGCACTTAGTGGGACTGACGTTTGTTTTTTAACAACCCAACACACCTCCAGGCTGTGTAAGGGCTATTTGACCAAGAAGGAGAGTGATGGAGTGCTGCATCAGATGAACTGGCCTCCACAATCACCCAACCTCAACCCAATTGAGATGGTTTGAGATGAGTTGGACCGCAGTGTGAACGAAAAGCAGCCAACAAGTGCTCAGCATATGTGGGAACTCCTTCAAGACGGTTGGAAAAGCATTCCAGGTGAAGCTGGTTGATAGAATGCCAAGGCAAAGCTTTCATCAAGGCAAAGGGTGGCTACTTAAACACTTTCTTGGTTACTACATGATTCCATATGTGTTATGTGATAGTTTTGATGTCTTCGCTATTATTCTACAATGTAGAAAATAGTAAAAATAATGAAAAAAACAATTGAATGAGTAGGTACTGTATGTTTTCTTTTCACAATGATAATGATTAAATATGCCTGCTCTAGAGATACTGTAAATTAATAGATTATTTTATGAACTTCGGTTCATGGTGTGGTTCACACTTCAACTATTTATGTAGGATTTCTTTCTTTTCATTTTCACATATAATCTTCCACCTATTGTTAAGACTTCCCAAAAAGTTGCCCGTGTTGAAAGATAACTGTCCTCAACACTCTCAAACTGTTACATAACATTATCTTCTAATTGAACGCTCCCCCTTCTTTCCTCCCTCTCCTCATCTCTAGCCCTGCCCCTTGATTACTTTGAAGTGCACAGCTACCTAGCAAACACAGGACTACACTATGTGCTTTGTAACCTTGGGGGCGGCAGCAGGAAAATGCTTAGAGTTGTAAACAGGCTCTCCACTTACAGTTGAAGTCGGAAATTTACATACACATTAGCCAAATACATTTAAACTCAGGTTTCACAATTCCTGACATTTAATCATAGTAACAATTCCATGTCTTAGGTCAGTTAGGATCGCCACTTTATTATAAGAATGTGAAATGTCAGAATAATAGTTGAGAGTGATTTATTTCAGCTTTTGTTTCTTTCATCACATTCCCAGCGGGTCAGAAGTTTACATACACTCAATTATTTTTTGTAGCATTGCCTTTAAATTGTTTAACTTGGGTCAAATGTTTCGGGTAGCCTTCCACAAGCTTCCCACAATAATTTGGGTGAATTTGGGCCCATTCCTCCTGACAGAGCTTGTGTAACTGAGTCAGGTTTGTAGGACTCCTTGCTCACACACACTTTTTCAGTTCTGCCCACACATTTTCTATAGGATTGAGGTCAGGGCTTTGTGAAAGCCACTCCAATACCTTGACCTTGTTGTCCTTAAGCCATTTTGCCACAACTTTGGAAGTATGCTTGGGGTCATTGTCCATTTGGAAGACCCATTTGCGACCAAGCTTTAACTTCCTGACTGACGTCTTGAGATGTTGCTTCAATATATCCACATACTTTTCTTCCCTCATGATGCAATCTATTTTGTGAAGTGCACCAGTCCCTGCAGCAAAACACCCCCACAATATGATGCTGCCGCCCGTGCTTCACGGTTGGGATGGTGTTCTTCGGCTTGCCAGCCTCCTCCTTTTCCTCCAAGCATAACGATGGTCATTATGGTCAAAAAGTTATAATTTTGTTTTATCAGACCAGAGGATATTTCTCCAAATAGTACAATCTGAGTCCCCATGTGCATTTTCAAACCGTAGTCTGTCTTTTTTAAGCTGGTTTTGAAGCAGTGGCTTCTTCCTTTCTCAGCGGCCTTTCAGGTTATGTCAATATAGGATTCGTTTTACTGTGGATATAGATACTTTTGTACCTGTTTCCTCCAGCATCTTCACAAGGTCCTTTGCTGTTGTTCTGGGATTGCTTTGCACTTTTCGCACCAAAGTATGTTCATCTCTAGGAGACAGAACGTGTCTCTTTCCTGAGCGGTATGACGGCTGCATGGTCCCATGGTGTTTATACTTGCGTATTATTGTATGTACAGATGAACGTGGTACCTTCAGGCATTTAGAAATTGCTCCCAAGGATGAACCAGACTTGTGGAGGTTTACAATTGTTTTTCTGAGGTCTTGGCTGATTCTTTTGATTTTCCCATGTCAAGCAGAGGCACTGAGTTTGAAGGTAGGCCTTGAAATATATCCACAGGTCTCCAATCCATCTCAAATGGACTTAATTTATGTCAATTAGCCTATCAGAAGCTTCTAAAGCCATGACATAATTTTCTGAAATTTTCCAAGCTGTTTAACTTAGGTTATGTAAACTTCTGACCCGCTGGAATTGTGACACAGTGAATTATAAGTGAAATAATCCGTCTGTAAACAATTGTTGGAAAAATGACATGTGTCATGCACAAAGTAGATGTCCTAACCGACTTGCCCAAACTATAGTTAGTTAACAAGAAATTTGTGGAGTGGTTGAAAAACAAGTTTTAATGACTCGAGCCGAAGTGTATGTAAACTTCCGACTTCAACTGTACATGTGAAGTGGGGAAACCAGTATGTAAACATGAATAAGGTTCTTGACACCAAGGGATGTGGATCAATTGGTGGTAATGTTTTTTCATTGCCAGGTCTCCTTTGAAAGAGAGGTATTTTGATCTCAATGGGACAACCTGGTAAAGGAAAGTTCAATGCAAACCACCAACTGAGGTACGAGTACAAACTACCATGACATTCGCTACATACTGTATTCTTCTGTTTAACCAGTCATCAAAACATGTTTTCACTCCCATACAGGTTAGATGTTCAATTGGCCATGAAGTTGAGTACACACATACTAAACGGAAAGAACATTACCTCTCTTAATGTTGTTTGACCTGAGAAATGAACCCAAAAGATCAAGACAATTTCCCCCGGACTATGTTGCGATCTATGGACCACAGGCTTACCTTGTTGCATAAGAAGACTAAGGGAGAAATAGAGAGAGAATGTAACTGAGCAATATATAGAGAAATTAGGGAGAGAGAAAGAGAGAGTCAGGGGAGAGAGGGAGAAAAGAAAAGTGGGGAGGGAGTCAGTCTTTCCCATTACCCTGTTGTGGACTGTTGGCTTTTCAGGGAAAGCCATAGGACCCAGCATGTTTTATTGTTAACGGTTCAGTGGCTTCCAATGGAGCTTGCAGGACTTAAATCACTGCTTTTCACTGGGCTTCACTTTCTCCAACACCAGAGGAGGGCAGGGGGCCCGCAGGAGAAAGGCAGAGATGTTAGCCTTGCCCTTCTTAAGGGCTGATTTAGCTGTTTTTGCTCTCCCATCGAGCAGTGCAACGGCAAAAAAAAGAAGACAAATGTGAGTTTTCCGGGGAGGGGGGGGGTTAAAGAGAACGGGAAGGCGAGACGGAGGGAGAGAACAGTTTCTTTTGTGTGTCCTGGCAACTCTGGTGCCCTGGTTCCAATACCGGCCAATAGGACGATAGATGAATCGCATGCTGTAACCAGGAGCAACGGCACCGGTGATCAGCACTGAGATAGCTATAGGGGTTACCCTGAGGATAAGTTACATACCCCATCTCCTTTTCCCCCTCTCCTCCTCTACCTCCACGCTTTCTCAAGAGTCAAGCTTCAGGACTAGAGGACATTCCTTAAGTTACAGGGACCTTCTCCCCAGTGACAATGGGCCATTTGTTGGTCCTCTGAGCCCAGCATCAAGGCTCCGGGCCTAGCTAGGAAGAGGCTGAACACTAGCCTAGTTTATACGTGGCACTAACATGGGTCCTTTGTCCTGATCTTGTCCACATACTGATTGTGCCCACATCATTTTATGAAATATGTCAATATATGGTATTAACATGTGTCTCATATCTGTCCACTTTGTCTGCATTGTGACCAGATTTCCTTGTGACTCCCTTAGGCTAGGGAAATGATTTGACAGCTACAATATTTATGAATTCATTTTAAGTCAAATGGTTATGCCATAAGTCAATGGTGTAACCTGCCAATGATTTAAGAAGATGGGATAATGATAATTGAATGGTTTCACTGTCCATATGTCTCTGCACTTGTAAGATATGCAGACACAAGGGGTGCCTACTGGCTTAGGTGGTCGGGAAGATCTGATCACATGCAGATCACAATGCATCTTTTAGTCATCTACACCTGTCTGAAAACAATCAGAATGTGGAGAAGATCAGGACAGAGTATGCATGTTAGAGCCAGGTATAAACAGGGCTACTGGCTGCAGGGTGGGGAGATGAAGGGTGCTGGTGGAGGAGGGGAGGGAAGGGCGGAGATTCAAGGGACGGAGGAGGGGTGATATTGGGGAGGGGACTCAGCCCTGCCCTTGGGACATCCTGTAGCCTACCATGCTCTGTGCTCTACCATGCTCTGTGAGAAACACCCATCAAGCTCAGTGTGTATTGTTTTACCTTTAATCCACTGGTGGCTTGCAAAAATCTTAGTATTCTGGCACTGCAGATATGATTTCCTCCCGAGCGTCTATGACCATAGCTTCCTCCCAGTGTCCGGCTGTGGATCGGGGTTTCCGAGCTGTGTGAAGTCACACACACTGTGGCGCCAGTCATGTTGCTCTTGGGACAATGGTGGTCATTGTTCTACGATTACTGCCCAATCACAACCAGGAAGTGAAGTGAAATGCTCATTGGATGATTGATTGATTCAGCCAGCATGACAGCTCTGGGAGTAGTCCCGTGTAGTTCAGTTGGTAGAGCATGGCACTAGCACTGCCAGGGTTGTGGATTCGATTCCCACGGGGAACTAGTATGAAAATGTATGCACTCACAATTGTAACTTGCTCCGGATAAGAGCGTCTGCTGAATTATGCAAATGAAATACTGTAGGGAGATCATTATATGTGGACTAGATGGGTAAGGGATCAGATTCGGGGTTAGTTGATTCAACTATAGGCCTACTCTAACAAGTAGTGCCAAACAGAATTGGCAATGATTCCTTTACTGTAGCCAATGACAAAATATATCAAACATGAATTCAAATGTGTTTGCAATTGATTCAAATCAAGCCAAATTCGTCCGCAAAAGATTAGATGATTCCTTTAGAAAAAATGCTGAAAACCATCAGATTCCAACTGGCCCCACCAGGGTTGGAGTCGCTTCCATTTCAATTGAAGTCAATTCAGAAAGTAAACCCAATTCCAAATGTTCCTCATTGAAGAGAATTGGAACTGTGTAATTTCAGTGTACTGAATTTTGCATTTTTCAAACACCTGAAACAGCTTTTTCCAGCAATCTAGAGTCATAATCATTATGCCTAATTCTGTGTAAAAAAACATGTCTATTTGTCTGCTTAAGTCATCTAAGCATACGACTTTACTGTCCAATTGTAATTGTAATGAGGGTGTCATTCTGACTGTTGTAAATCACACATCTCAATATACTGCACTAACATGCCTAGGATATTACATCCAATTTACAACACAGCACGTGGAATCATAACACACATCATCAATACAGGCACATACCCTGGCATTATAATTAATACACAAATATAATGATATTATCATAAGGTACCAGATTATATTTAAACCAATTATTTTTCATACCGCTTGATCTGTCTGTATCCTGATTGGAGGCTATTTTTTTTTAAAGAAACTAAAAATGCTTCTCTGTATCGCTGCTAAAATCTGGATTAAAGATTGAAAGGAATGTGATTGTTATTCGGTATAATTAGTAATTGCTCGCTTTTCTAAAGTCTAGACAATAAAAATAATATTCCGACAAAGATTTTATTAAAGATTGATAATATTCTAATGAGGTGTATCGTGTTTAAATTACATAACAAACAAGGTTTACCTACTGAACTGAACAATGCAATATGATTCAACACAAGACTAACGTATTATAAAGAATCAGGTGGATATTTTGATAACGTTTTACATTACATTTACATTTACATTTAAGTCATTTAGCAGACGCTCTTATCCAGAGCGACTTACAAATTGGATTTACTTACAAATTGGACTTACAAATTGGATTCACGTACACTGATGTCTAACTTGTTATAAGCACATGTAAGCCTTTATAATGTTATTAACAAGGCCTATAATGCCATCTCTTTTAAAACAAAATCACGTCTATGACTACAAGGAGAGGCATCACTAACTGTTAAACAAGTTCTAAGAAAAGGTCAATTACTGTCAGCTGGACAACTGTTGAAGGTAAAATATGAACCCACTGGGGGGGGGGGTCAGCCCGAAATTAACTGTACGGTGGTTTTTACAGTACCGACTACCGAACCGCTAGAGCTTGAGGAACAACTTACTCAGAATTCAGGAGTAGCCAAATCAATGGGCGTGACATAACGGTAACTGCCACCGGAGGGGGGGATGCTAGAAGAGACCCGGCACCGGACACCTCTCGCGCGCACACCATCCAGAATTTAAATATTCCGTCCGCACTCTCACTACTACAGTATTCAAGGTGCGACTCGAACTATAACAGAAAACAGGTGGAAAGGAGATAGACAAGCAAAACCTTTTCACAACTTAGAGATTGTGTTTACTGATTCCGCTATTCTGCCGCGTAAAAGGAACGTAGGTAGATAGACCTAATTGGAAGGATAACGACAGCAGGTGTAGTGAGAACGGCTGGGCAGCAAGATAACCGTAGCCTTTGGACACACGCACCCAAAGGATTCTTCGTTTTTTTCGCCAACAGAAACGTATTTATTTAGGAATCAAAATAATCCACAAAATCGTATTTTTTTTCAAGATGGCAAACTCGGGAATTCAACTTTTAGGATTCGCCCTGTCACTCGTCGGTGTTATTGCACTGATCGTGGGGACCATTCTGCCACAGTGGAAGATGTCTGCGTACATAGGAGACAACATCATAACGGCGGTTGCCATGTACCAAGGATTATGGATGTCATGCGCTTTTCAGAGCACAGGGCAGCTCCAATGTAAAATATACGACTCGATCCTGCAGCTCGACAGTAAGTATAGATGCTTTAAAGTGGCAATCAGAAGTTGAAACAATAAGAAAGCGATCCCGGCCCCTGTTTTGGTAAAAAGCTGATGGATGTGGCTGGAGAGATACACCCACTCTCAAATTCATAGAAAGAGCTATGGTTAGGTTTTCTTTGTTTACATTATTGGAGTAAAACGATGTTATATTTTGGGTTCTGATGGGGTAGGACAGTTGAAGTAAGCTCATGAGGCAGTTATAAGTTATAGTCTTCAAGAATCAATGGGTACACATCATGAATTTATACATTCCAAAAAGGGAAGTAGCAACTGCAGATTGCCAGTTTAAGCAAAACATCAAATGTATGCCATGCTTAATTTTCTTCCAATGTCTGTGACTATATGTGCTTCCTGTGCAGCACTTTGTTGTATATCCACTATTATCTAATCATCAAATGAGGATTTCTGGGAAGTTGGTGACTTCACTTGTGTCAGGAAGTCTCATGTTGTACCAGTAAATAGTGTTGATTGACAGGTGATACAGGTGAGCAGACACCTGAGACGGTCAGCTGAGGTTCCCCACACTCCCCTTTATGGTGTAGTGCATCCTCAGTACAGCACATTGGTGCCGCTGATAAAGGTGTTGGCTCAGAGCTGTTAGTCAGTCATTGGCCCTCATGGTTATCCTTTAGTAGCACCCTTCGTGTTAACATACAGTGGGATATTGTTAACTTCTGGCACCCTCTCACCAACCTCCCCACCCACCTCCACCCCTCTCTGCTGTATATTCTCACATGGCTGGGCCACTCCACCCCCTAAGCAGGCCCCTGCCCATTCATCACCCACTGTTCCCTGGCATAGAGAGGGGACTGGGGGCTGGCTGGGGCTCCAGATGCCAGAGACGACTTGGTCCTAACGACCTAACGGTAAACAACCAGAAGAATACAGAACACAGGAGTAGCCATGGCGACAGCAGCACAGTACCCTGTACAGGAATTTTACCTCCTCCTCCCACTTCGGTTCGCCCCAAACCCTTAGGGCACCATGATGACGAGAACCAGGGTGTGATTTGATATAACTCCCCATCTACTCCTGTTGGTTCCTCTGGTCATTGTTGTTGGTGTGAGGGGTTTCATTGAACAGAGAGGCTTGTTCAGATTCAGAACACTTGGGGGAGTAACTTGTTGTAACTGCACCTGCTGACAGAGGGCAGGTTTGGGGGTTATTGGGACGGTACAGGGGGTGGGGTACAGTGATATTCCATGGTAGCCCCAATTTGCATGCTGGTGAAAGGACCCTCATTGTGTGTTTAAAGTACAGCAGAAGATTAGTATTTCTTCCTTCCCCTCTCCTCATCACCCTCTTCCCCTCCCCGCCTCCCTCTCTCCTCCCTCTCCTCCCCACCCACAGTTGCCTTCTCTCCCACCCCCATCCTCAAATCCTATTTTATTGGTCACATACACATATTTAGCAGATGTTATTGTGGGTGTAGCAAAAATGCTTGTGTTCCTAGCCCCACACCAATCTAAAAGTAAAAGAAAGGTACTCTCCCCTTCTCTCCTTCCCTCCCTCCCTTTCTCATGGATGGAGGGTTGTGTTTGTGAGCTCAGGGATGGCCTGGACTGGCACAGACTGGTTCAGGGTGGACCAAGGAGGTACTCTCCCTCTCTGTCTCCCACCCTCTGTCACTTTTAAGAGGGAGGTGACAGATTAGGGTGTCCTGACAGTAGCTTTCACTGCCCCCTTCCTCTCAACAAAAGCAGATGGAAGAGAGAGAGCATGAAAGATAGAGAGAGAGCGAGACAGAGAGGCGGGGGGAGAGGGAGGGTATATCTCAGGGTTTCTCATCCAGGAAAAACACACATTAAAGTATCCTGTCAGTGCACATTAAACCCCAGTGATCCATTGAGCTGTGTTTATACAGTCACTTTTTTAAATCCAATACTTTGTGGACACAATACTGTATATGATCCACGGTTGGGGTTGGATTGTGTTGATAATGCATATTTTATATTTGTTCACAACTTTTGCTTACTTGCTGATAAAAAACTAAAGTTTATTAATTGACATTTGCAATATATCCCCCATGCCTATAAATGAAAGCTTTCTATACAATATCGTTCTATAACTGTACCATCTCTCTCTCTCTCTCTCTCTCTCTCTCTCTCTCTCTCTCTCTCTCTCTCTCTCTCTCTCTCTCTCTCTCTCTCTCACTCACTCACTCACTCACTCACTCACTCACTCACTCACTCACTCACTCACTCACTCACTCACTCACACACACCCTCCCTCATTCTCTCACTATCTTGCTACTCCTTACCCTCCTCTCCCTTATCCCTCTCTCGCTCCCCTCCCTGGTGTTTGTGTGTGTGTGTCTTAGGTGCTCTCCAGGCCACCCGTGCCCTGATGATTGTTGGCATCATCGTATCCATCGCTGGGCTGGGCGTGGCCACTATGGGCATGAAGTGTACCACCTGCGGAGGGAACAACAAAGTGCGCAAGTCTCGGACCGCCATGACTGGAGGCATCATCCTACTGATTGGAGGTGAGAGAGGGAGGGAGAGAAAGAGAGAGAGAGAGATCAGGAGAATCACCACAAACATGTTATTTCTTAGGGTCCAGAGTTTTCCCCACATGATTAAATGACTTGGTCATGAAAATCTCAGGGCCCTACTTTTGTAAAAAATAATAATTCTAAACTGGTCTGAAATCCATGCTCATTAGATCACTTGATCATTCTGGCCCATATCAGGAGCTATAGAAAGAGATCAAGAGAATCACCACAGTCAGTTGGTCACTATTATAAATGAGGGGTTTGTTCCTCTGTCTGGCCACCAGCTGCTCTCCCACTCATCTAAACCTGGCAAAGGACTTTGGGTCGAAACGTTGCACAATAAAAGTCCCACTCATCTACCTAGGTTCCCCTGGAGATCAAAGAGGGAGAGAATGGGCACGTTTTACTGACTGTGGCTATTACTCTGACACTATTCCCTATTTAGTGCACTCCTTTTCACTAGTCAAATGTCACTGGTGGTCAAATGTAGGGAACTATATAGGGAATAAGGTGTCATTTGGGATACAGATTGTTACTGTTATATAAGAGGTCATTAGAAACTCTCATAGAACAATGCCAGTAAAAAGCTAATCGGTCTCAGAGTAGAAAAAAATATGTACTAGACTACCTGCAATTTTACAGGTCTAAAGTGTCTCAGAGTAGGAGTGCTGATCTAGGATCAGTTTTGCCTTTTAGATTATAATGAACAAACTAGCATGCGATCTTAGGTCATGTGAAAACTCTTATAGGACAATGGCAGTATGGTTGGGGGGGCGGGGATTTAATAGCTAGCCGCCCATTGACTTCTTGAGAAGTGTTTGGCTCCCCTCTCTCAAATACTTATTGATGCTACCTGAATGTACTGATCTGCCATTGTCCGATAGCGCTTCAATTCCTCCTGCACTGATCTGTCTCGTATCTCGCAAAGCGTAATGGGAAAGCTCGAAAGTAGTCCGGCTACAATGGGCTATCATACCATTACCTAGGTAACATTGTCTGCTGCACCCCATTTATGCCTCAAAACCGTCTCAATTAATCTAAGCTAAAACAACAACTCTGTCAATAATAGGGCTGTTGCAGTCATGACATTTTGTCAGCCGTTGATTGTTAAGCCAATAGCTGCCGGTCTCATGGTAATTGCCTGTTAATTAACATAAACACGTATAGCATCTCCTGGCTTCCACGCATAGCCTATAAACCACTGATGCAGACCTTTGGAATGTCTACATTAACATTAAGTATAATAAATCAATTTAATATAGCCTACATATAGTCACAATAAAACCAACACAATTGAAAAAAGCTGAATAAAATAGAAAGGATATTTTCTCCAAATGATTTCAGAGGGAGTGTGCACATGTGGCTATTCTGTATTGAGCGGGTAACAAAGAAATAGGTTCTCCAAATACTTCATTTAGAGTTATTTATGCACCTTTAATTGTGATTCAAACGTTGGGCTATATGTCTTGATTTTTCATACTGTACATTCCAAGGCTGCATGATGTGACTCTAATGATGATTTGAAATAAGTCTCATGAAAGACATGAGCTCTGCTTTGTTTCTTGCACAGGCTGCACACACTTCATCAGTCTCTCATTCACAATTTGACAAGCACTTGATAATATTCTCACCAAGCCTTGAATTTCTCGGCAGCATCCTTGTGTGGCCGTTTTGCCCTTGGGCTGAATATAATAATTATAATTCCCTTCTCCCGGCTGCTAATCGCTGTTCTCCTAAGCACCTCTCACTCACATGGCTCTCTAAGAGATCTCAATTCTTATTAGCCAATGCCCGTCGCGTGATCGGGTCCGTTTCACAGGCATCTTAGCTTCGAAGTAGGCTACAAGTGGAGACAGACACATCAGGGACGCAACTGCGCATTTCCTTCTTATCTCATTCCGGGGAGCATATTCAAGATGTTAGAAGAACTGTCCACATTTACTTTTCATCAGCCAACAAGATGAGTAGGCCTAACAAACAGCAAAAGCACTAACCTATGTCCATCTACTATCCCCATAGTACATAAATGTACCTATTCTATTGGTTCTGTGTGAAAAATTAATATTCCAAACATACTCTTGGACAGTTGTGGGATGCGACGGTAGCGTCCCACCTGGCCAACATCTGGTGAAATTGCAGAGCGCAAAATTCAAACTACACTATTAGAAATATTTAACTTTCATAAAATCTAAAGTGTAATACATCAAAATAAAGCTTAACGTCTTGTTAATCTAGCCGCGGTGTCACATTTCAAAAAGGCTTTACAGCGAAAGCAAACCATGCGATTATCTGGGGACAGCGCCCAGCATACAAACAGATGAAAAACATATTTCAACCAGACAGGTGTGACATGAAAGTCAGAAATAGCGATATAAAAAATGTCTTACCTTTTTTTGAAAACTCTGTTTATTAAGTTTTACACACACAAGACAACACAAAGCGATATAAATAATATATTCAACTCAGAGAGCATAACACATCTCTCACCCAATATTTATAAGATTGTTTATGACAGCCCTAAAACATATGCAACAGTGTGGCCATTTTACATCTGACACAGGTAGGATTAAAATCAGAGAATATTCTTCCAAGTTTGGCCCCCGACCGACCAGTGGATACGGTGAACCACCTTGAATTGAATGAGGCTGTGTCTCGTGCTAAAAGTGGACGAATGCACCCTGTGCAGCACAGATTCCCATGTGTCTTCCCCAAGTTCATCCCCCAAATCATTTTCACATCGAGGCTTTAAAGGCACCAAAGAAGGGTTCTGTAGGTCATGAATGGTTCCATATACATTTGAAATTGCGCCCCTAGGAAGCTTGTTCAGCTCCAAGATGCTCTCTATAGCTGTATTCGCAGGCCTATGGGGAAATTCAGGTGTGTTAGCTCTGACAAAGTTCCTAGTCTAGGGATAGCGGAAAAAGTGGGATTGGGGGAGGTTGAACTTTTCCTGTAGCTGAGCAAAAGAGGCAAATGTATCATCAAATAATAATTGGGCTAGTGAGGAGAGGCCTAGTGAGTGCCAGATGGCAAAAGCCCCATCATTCAAAGATGGAGGAAATAAAATGTTCTGATTGATTGGGCCTGATAGAGAAAAGCCTTGGAGGCTAAAGGCAAAACGGAACTGATTCCAAATTTTAAGAGACTGCTTTACAATTGGGTTGACACACCTTTTGCCTAGGGACCCTGGGAGAGACGAGCACAACACAGAAGAAAGTGTAGCAGGTTTACATGATTCAGACTCCATCTGGACCCAGAGTGGTCAAGGGCCAGTAGGATCAGTCTGCAGCCAGTATAGAAGGGATCTGAAATTTACAGCCCAATAGTATGTCTGAAAAGTTGGTAGAGCTAAACCCCCCAATGCTTTAGGCTTCTGTAAATGGTTTCTACCAATACGTGGTACCTTGCCATCCCAAATAAAATACATGAAAGTTTGATCCAGTGAAATAAAAAAATACTACTGTTGCAATCTCCTCAGGTGTAAATTATTTTTCTAGACAGTCATGGGAGTCTGTATCAATTGAAGGCATATTCACGCCATTAAAGAAGGAATAAATCAGCAAAGGGTCTTGAGGGGATTCAGAGGTGTATAGCGCAGAGTAAAATTGTTTGAATTGATCATTGATCTCTTTATGTATAACTGTGTGGGATTAAAATGCCTTACCTTTGATGATCTTCTTCTGTTTGCACTCCAAACGGTCCCAGTTACATAACAAATGGTCCTTTTGTTCGATAATGTCCTTCTGTATGTCCATAAAAACTCAGTTTATCTGGCGCGCTTCAGTCAATAATCCACCCAGTTTCCTTCCATCAAAATGCATACAAAATGAATCCCAAACGTTACTAATAAACTTTTCCAAACAAGTCAAACATCGTTTATAATCAAACCTTAGGTACCCTAATACGTAAATAAATGATACAATTTAAGACTGAGAATCGTTATTGTCTTTACCGGAGAAAAATACCAAAGAACGCGCGCTCTCTTCCACACGCTTGGAAACACTACAGCCAAAATGGGAGCCACCTAGAAAAACTACAATTTCTGGCTCATTTTTACAAAAACCAGCCTGAAACTCTTTCTAAAGACTGTTGACATCTAGTGGAAACCCTAGGAACTGCAATCTGGGAGGACTTGGCCTTGTAATTAAAGTGATAGCCATTGAAAATAGAGGTAGGCTGACATCTTGTTTGGGGGGTTGTTGTCCTCTGGGTTTTCGCCTGCCATATCGGTTCTGTTATACTCACCGACATAATTTTAACAGTTTTAGAAACTTTAGAGTGTTTTCTATCCAAATCCACCAATGCATATCCTAGCTTCTGGACCTGAGTAACAGGCAGTTTACTTTGGGTACGCTTTTCATCCGGAAGTCAAAATACTGTTTGTGCTTTAACAAGCAGTATTTCTGAAGATTGATAATGTGCACGAAAGCTAGCCTGAGTTAGGGATAGGCGGGACGCAAATGTCTCAACTGGCCAATTACCAGGGAAAATGCAGAGATTCAAATAAAATACTATAAAATTCAAACTTTCATTAAATCACACATGTAAGATACTCAATTAAAGCTACACTCGTTGTGAATCTAGCCATGCTTTTCGGTAAAAGCATAAGAAGCTATTATCTGATAGCCTGCACCATCTGCACCAGCAGTAAACAAAGGAGTTAGCATATATTTCAACCCTGCAGGCGCTACACAAAACGCTGAAATAAAATATAAAACATGCATTACCTTTGACGAGCTTCTTTTCTTGGCACTCCTATATGTCCCATAAACATCACAATTGGTCCTTTTGTTCGATTAATTCCGTCCATATATATCCAAAATGTCCATTTATAAAGCGCGTTTGATTCAGAAAATAACAACTTACAAAAAACGCAACGTCACTACAAAATATTTCAAAAGTTGCCTATAAACTTTGCCAAAATATTTCAAACTACTTTTGTAATACAACTTTAGGTATTTTTAAACGTTAATAATCGATCAAATTGTAGACGGGGCAATCTGTGTTTAATACAGGAATGAAAACAAACCAGCGCCACTTTTCACATCTTGCGCAACTTACAAAAGTGTACCCAGTTCCTAGATGGCCTACTTCTTCATTGCACAAAGTAATAACCTCAACCAAACCCAAAGACTGGTGACATCCAGTGGAAGCGGTAGGAACTGAAAACAGGTTCCTAAGAAATATCCCTTGGCAATAGCAAGTAAATTCTGTTATACTCACAGACATGATTCAAACAGTTTTAGAAACTTCAGCGTGTTTTCTATCCAAATATATGAATGATATGCATATCTTATATTATATTCTTGGCATGAGTAGCAGGAAGTTGAAATTGGGCACGCTATTTATCCAAAAGTGAAAATTCTGCCCCCTAGCCAATAGAGGTTAAATTTGTCCAACATTAGCTTGCTTGCTGAGCCAGCCACTTCATATAAAACTAATTATGGGATGCTGCTAACCAACCAGCTACCTTGTGCTGCACACTCAATGCTGAATGCTTCCACCAAAAGCTAGCTGTTTTCATGAGGCAGATGCGCTACCAGTTCTGTCTGTTCCCAGAATCAGATAACATTCCCTCTTACTTTTGAGGCAGCATGTCTACAACTTGAGGGTAATTAAACAAGCCAAGCAATATGATTATGTCAGTAAGGTAGAGTCAGCTAGGTAACTATGTCAGTAAGCTAGCTACAAGTTAGCTAACGTTAAGCAGCTGATCAAGGCACTTGCGGCTAACGTGCTTGCACATCATTTTACTAGGAGGTAGCCACCATTTTGTTTTTTCTCCCATTGCAATTTATAATTTAGCTAGCTATTCTGCCTATTTCATAGAGGATCAATGAAAGCGCAGTGACATCATAAATTAGGAAATATGTTTTCATATTTGAATGGCGGATGCTCTGGAATATTAAAATGTTAATATGAGTTACACATCCTACAAGACTGATCAGTTGAGGGATGAGCGTCACTTAGGAGTGACACCGTCTGACGAAAAACAATGCTGATCCGTCTGATCCCTCTTTTTTTGTATGTGAATGTTTTTTCTTTCTCATTCAGCTCTGTGTGCAGTAGTGGCCTGTTCGTGGTTCGCTCACAATGTCATCCGGGCCTTCTATAACCCTTATACTCCTGTCAACACCAAGTAAGTCAAATGTATTTATAAAGCCCTTCTTGCATCAGCTGATGTCACAAAGTGCTGTACAGAAACCCAGCCTAAAACCCCAAACAGCAAGCAATGCAGGTGTAGAAGCACGGTGGCTAGGAAAAACTCCCTAGAAAGGCCGGAACCTAGGAAGAAACCTAGAGAGGAACCAGGCTATAAGGGGTGGCCAGTCCTCTTCTGGCTGTGCCGAGTGGAGATTATAACAGAACAAGGCCAAGATGTTCAAATGTTCATAGATGACCAGCAGGGTCAAATAATAATAATCACAGTGGTTGTAGAGGGTGCAACAGGTCAGCACCTCAGGAGTAAATGTCAGTTGGCTTTTCATAGCTGATCATTCAGAGTATCTCTACCGCTCTTGCTGTCTCTAGAGAGTTGAAAACAGCAGGTCTGGGACATGGTAGCACGTCCGGTGAACAGGTCAGTGTTCCATAGCCGTAGGCAGAACAGTTGAATCTGGAAACAGCAGCACGACCAGGTGGACTGGGGACAGCAAGGAGTCATCAGGCCAGGTAGTCCTGAGGCATGGTCCTATGGCTCAGGTCCTCAGAAAGAAAGAAAGAAAGAAAGAAAGAAAGAAAGAAAGAAAGAAAGAAAGAAAGAAAGAAAGAAAGAAAGAAAGAAAGAAAGAAAGAAAGAAAGAAAGAAAGAAAGAAAGAAAGAAAATTAGAGAGAGCATACTTAAATTCAAACAGGACACCAGATAAGACAGGAGAAATACTCCAGATATAACAGATTGACCCTAGCCCCCTGACACATAAATTATTGCAGCATAAATACTGGAGGCTGAGACAGCCCTGGCTGCCTACATAATTTCTGAATATCTTTTTAGGGCTACATTAACCTGTTTGCGGCCTTACAAAAAAAGATTTCAGTTTTTAAACTGCAGTAAAGTGTAGTAACTGCAGTCGACTGGTATTTCGGGCGCTGTAATTGCAGCATACTGCAGTTAAACTGCAGTTTAACTGCAGTTATACTGCACTATGACTGCTATCTTTTTTCGTAAGGGCCATAATGGACAAAACTATGTTTTATTATTGTAAGGCTATAGGGGCAACTTAAGGTGTAAAGTGTTACCGAAGAATGTAAGAACACTGCTTTAAAACCATGTCTCACTCTTCTCTCCCTCATCCCACTCACAGGTTTGAGTTTGGAGCAGCCATCTTCATTGCTTGGGGAGGTTCTTTCCTGGATGTGTTGGGGGGAGCCATGCTGGCATCTTCCTGCCCCAGGAGTAAAAAGCCGGTGCCCAAATACCCCGCCATGAGTGGCGTGAGCGCCCGCTCCCCCCCCAGCAGCACCAAGGAGTATGTGTGAGTGCCCTCTACTGTCGATAACTGGAATTACAGAAGGTTGAATATGAAAGAGTTTCTACATGGAGTCGAACCTGACTAGTCTGTTGTACTTATGGGGTGACATTTTTGTGGCGCAAAAGAGCACAGATATGTATAAGAAATACCGTAAACTTCATTATATTCTGGCACCGTGATTTCATCTGAAACTTTTCTTCAACAATGTGTATTAAGGATGCGGTTATTTAACTAGAGTTTAGTAAACTGAGCAATGCATAAAGAGTAACACATGAGTTTCAAATTAAACCAGCTGCCATATTATAATGAGATTTACTGTAAAATAAATTTGCACAGATCTGTGCTCTTTTGGACAGCGTAAATGTTGCCCATGAAGTTTGCATTTGGGGGGCATATCGGGATAGTATGACAGGATGACAAAAAAAGAAAGAATTACTGGATGTGAATATAGTTTTACAGAGGAAACCGCCCGACCCCCACCCCAACAAGACTCTATCATGCAGTAGTTTGTTTTTGAGTGATGTCTCTCACCCCCTCCCAACATTCCACAATTGTTTATGAGTTTATGAGTGGACCTCACAAATACACTGTAATTGGTTATTGGAAGCGCCTTATATTAACAGACCATGTCTTAGAGTGTATGTTCTCGTATTACACACACACACACACACACACACACACACACACACACACACACACACACACACACACACACACACACACACACACACACACACACACACACACACACACACACACACACACACACACACACACACACACTTCTCGTATTACAGCCAAGATGCAGCATCATGGCAAACACTCTCACCCCCCTGTAAGAAACACTGTGCATTTAATTTAGCATTTCCATTGTAATTGAAGGTAATAAATTAAACTCTGTGTGGTGCTAAGGGCATACTTTTGGCATACTCAGGGGATAGCTATGTATGTCTAATAGCAAAAGGGACTAGCGCGCCACCCGTTCTTTTACAATGGAGTTTTCTGTCAACATGACTGTCACCAAGGGCGTTCAACGTTCAAGCCAAGTGTTGACGTCACACTAGTTGTGAGTGACTGCATACACTATGGTGAATCCCCAAGCAATTCCCCACGGCACACCAAAAGGGAGAGGGCTTTTCATACAGGCCTGCAATATACTCTATCCCATTATAAAATATCTTTCACCACAGTCATTCTTAACAGGTGCCTTGACTATTACTGAGGAGTGTTTGTTTGTATTACTGAAATACACAATGTATATTATTATCATCAAACAGGTTTTTATTTATGTGTTTGACCATTTGTTAATTACTCTGTATGAAGTCTTGCTCTGTTCTGATGTCCACACTAGTATTCTACTTAGGGCGGAGCAATATGTTTGGAATGCATTCTATACAGTATGCTAGTGTTGAGCTCTGATTGTAGCCTCTGTTTGTGTTTTAAATGTAGCAGGACATGGTAGTACCATTCCCAAGTGCTAGTGTAGCCTTGTGTCTCCAGTACAGTCTTGTGTTTTTGCTTTTAGCTTTAGACAGCATAAATCATATTTTATGTTTGATATTTGTGATCACTGAGAAAGCTCAACCATCCTGCCTTTGACTGAGAAGATGCTCAGTGGAATTTTAACCGTGGGTGCTTTTGTATTGGGTGATGTTGAAAGCATAGAAATACAATTGTTAGATAGTAATAGTAACCAGATTACTAAATAGTAATTATATTTCTATGGTTGGAAGATGTCCAATGTTTCTAGAAATGTTTATCTTAATAAATGGCCATGTAGCTACTACATAATACATGTTCTTCTGCAATTTGTATATCTAGCCCATTTTTCTTTTATTGAAAGTTTATCCAATGGTTCTTGTTTTCTCATAACAACAGTTCAAATGCAATGTTATAACTGTCAATATCCCAATATGGAACATCTCTGATAATAAAATACAGAACAGGAATATTATACAACGGGTGATGTGTGTTCTTTGTCATATTTGGTTCGACATGGGGGCTCGTATTTGGCTGTTTAGAAGTACGACACGGGCGAGTGTACATTCTGGAGGTTGCATTTCAATCATAATGATATAATAAATGTTCCATTAAAAAAGAAAAGCTCTTCCCTCCTTTATTACCAATAATGAATTATTATGCAAAAATCATCACATTTTCATGCAAACATTCCCAATGCACATAACAATTCCATCCATTTAAGCCATGTGATCATGACAGCGTCACTATTAGCTATGCTGTGAAATGCAATGTTTCACTGAAAGTAGTGACCAGTGTACAAGAAAGTTACAGGCATTAGTTAGGTCAACATTGTCCTTACAGTCCACATGAAATATTAAATGTGTCCCGAACGGCACCCTATTCCCTATATAGTGCACTACTTTTGACTATGGCCCATAGGACTTATGTAGGGAATAGGGTGCCATTTGGGACTCAACCTTTATGATAAAAACATTTAAACGAAGAAGAAAGTAGCCCTTCTGGACAGGAAGTATGACCCGACTTGTTGATGCTTAAATAGAATCCGTGCATAGAAATATGTAAAGTTTCATCGTCACATATTTAACAGTCATTCCCACAAAGTGCACCATTACGCAATAACATAAGAAAAACAACATATCCATATATTATATCAACTCTAAAAAAAATGTGCTGGAAAATAATAGCCATCCATAATTGATTTAAAACAAGGTAATAAACCAAAACAATATCTTTTTTGTAAATATAAATGATCAGTAGTAACCTTTTCCAACTGTTCCTGCATTCCAAAACAGTGATCATTCAGCAGTAACCTGATACTCCACAAGGTGAGAGAACCACAGATTTAGATTAAATCACAACTGTCAGTAACTCAATGTTCCACCTGTACGTTACATGTTAACAGGCTTCAGTCCTGCCTTCTTCTACAAAACATCCACCTTGTAAAATCAGTAACCAAGAAGAAAACTGTATTCATAGTCTCTGTGTGCTGATCTAAGATCAGACTTGCCTTTTAGATGATATTAAATAAGATTCTATAGACAAGTGGGGACCTGATCCTAGATCAGCACTCCTACTCCATTTCATTTTTACCTTATCATTTAAAGAGTGCAACTTTTTTCAAATGTAGCCCTTTAGAAGCTTTAAAGACAAGCCACACTGTACTTTCCCAAGTGCAGATAGTCCACTACAGAGGTAATAAGAGCGGAACACGTTTCATTACAATTCATTCACAGTATAACAACAGACAAGTTAACCGCAATATACAAGCTTTTGATGCAAAGGTCTATAGAATCCTAAATTTAAATGTCTAGAACTAATGTCTAGAATTCCGACAATAGAACTGTCCCTCAATGTGCCACAATGAGCTTTTCAGCTATGATATCCTAGGCCAAGCTTCAGGGGAGGTCACTTGTAAAGTTGATTGATCAAGGTCAAATTGATTCAGTTGAGTTTGGCTTCGAAGATCTTCATTGGCACATGTGGTGTGGTTAGGAGATGGGTGAGAGGTTGAGGGACACTGAACATTATTATTGGCCATTATTATTCATGATGTCATCCACGTCCTCATCCCCTAGGTCCACTGGAAAAGGAAAGGTAACAATTAGTTGAATATCTACTCATACAAGTGTCAATAAGGTTGAGAATAATCATATTTTATTCCTATTTTGATAATATTATATAGTGGTGGGGAGGCTGGAAAGATGACAGATTCTGGTTTTAAATGTCTCTATCTTTGTCTATACTCACAACACCTGACATAACCACAAAATCACAATACAGTAGGCATATATCTCTCAAAATATGTAGGTGTACAGGGAGAGGAATATTTCCACTACTCACCTTTCTTGGAACGACCAATTTGTCCAAGCTTGGGCGCCCGCTGCCCTAGTCTCTGGGGGTTGGGCCTCTCATGCCCATTCTGTGCTACCTGCCTATGTCCCGGGTTGAACTGGCCGGCCGGACCAGGCTGTCGCGGGCCATTCGATGGAATCAGATCTGGCATTCCTGACGATCCGTACATCTCTCCCATACAAAAGGTCGCGCGCAGTATTTCTCCGTTGAGTCCACTTGGTGGCCCCCTATTCTCTCTTCTCACGTCGAGGTTGGGTTTACTTCCGCAATGGCTTTCAACAGTGTTCTGGGATTTTTGATATGCAAAATCAGCAGAAATTGTGCTCTGACACACCTACGGATGGGGAAATAGTTGCCATGAAATTAGTTGCGTTCCTGAATATTAACCAAATAAAGTGCGCATAACGGGAGAAGCTCGTTTGCCGATGAAACAACAGTATTGACGAATTAAGTCTCTTAGCTACATAATTATTCACAGTATTGAGCCTATGAATTATATAGTGGCCTACCTGTACACATAAACATAGTGTTGCAATAGCCTATACAATATGGATTCATTCTGGACTTAAGTGTAAAGTGTGGTGTGTGTCATGTCAATGTCCCTATTTGCCAAGCCGGCCTGGGCTATAAGAAAGCGTACCATGTACCCTTGTCCTTATAACTAATAAATAACATACGTTTTGTGTATAATTGTCTAGCTGTAAACAACAGTCTTACCTTAAAGATCCGTCGTTTGTATGAACAAGATTAGTCCCGGTAAACGGTCTATTCGAGGTTATTCTACCCCCGGCAGTTGTTGTTTATCTGCTCGTGTCGTGTCGTGCTTGTTTTAGGAAGTCTCCGCTTAAAGGAACAGCACCTTCTGTCGTAACTCTCACTGGGGGATTTCCTAGTTGTTCTGACTCACACACGTTGCTCTTTTCTACGTCACTGCGAGGGACTGTATTGAAACGTGGGTTTAATAGAACCTACCCGCGCCATCCACGCAATATATGCATAACCTATAACGCACCAACCACACAAAATAGGTGACTCATCTGCAGTAGCTGATTTCTTCCAGATGCATTGAGGTCAAATGGCAGATAAAAAAGTTTGGACACGCCTACTCATTCAAGGTTTTTCTTTATCTTTACTATTTTCTAAAATAATAGTGAATACATCAACGCTATGCCATAACACATAGAAGTATGTAGTAGCCAAAAAAAAAGTGTTAAACAAATCAAAATATATTTTAGATTTTAGATTCTTCAAAGTAGCCAACTTTGCACACTTTTGGCATGCACTCAAGCAGCTTCATGAGGAATGCTTTTCCAACAGTCTTGAAGGAGATCCAACATATGCTGAGCACTTATTGGCTACTTTACCTTCACTCTGCAGTCCAACTCATCCCAAACCATCTCAACTGGGTTGAGGTCAGGTGATTGTGGAGGCCAGGTAATCTGATGCAGCAATTCATCACTTTCCTTCTTGGTAAATTAGCCCTTACACCGCCTGGAGGTGGGTTTTAGGTCATTTTCCTGTTGAAAAACAAATTATATTCCCTCTAAGCACAAACCAGATGGGATGGCGTATCACTGCAGAATGCTGTGGCAGCCATGTTAGTTAAGTGTGCCTTGAAGCCTAAATAAATTACAGACAGCTTCACCAGCAAAGCACCCCCACACCATCACACCTCCTCCTCCATGCTTCATGGTGGGAACCACACGTGCAGAGATCATCTGTTCACCTACATCTGTTCACCTACTCTGCGTCTCACAAAGGCATGGAACCAAAAATATCAAATTTGGACACCGGTCTAATGTCCATTGCTCGTGTTTCTTGGTCCAAGCAAGTCTGTTCTTATTATTGGTGTCCTTTAGTAGTGGTTTCTTTGCAGCAATTCAACCATAAAGGCCTGATTCACACAGTCTCCTCTGAACAGTTTTATCTGTTACTTGAACTCTGTGAAGCATTTATTTGGGCTGCAATCTGAGGTGCAGCTAACTCTGCAGCAGAGGTTACTCTGCAGCAGAGGTAACTCTGGGTCTTCCTTTCCTGTGGCGGTCCTCGTGAGAGCCAGTTTCATCATAGCTCTTCATAGTTTTTGCGACTGCACTTGAAGAAACTTTCAAAGTTCTTTAAATGTTACATATTAACTGACCTTCATGTCTTAATGTAATGATTGACTGTTGTTTCCCTTGGCTTGTTTGAGCTGTTCCTGACATAATATGGACTTAGTCATTTACCAAATAGGGCCATCTTCTGTATACTACCCCTTCCTTGTCACAACACAACTGATTGGCTCAAAAGGAAGGAAATTCAACAAATTAACTTTTAACAAGGCACACCTGTTCATTGAAATGCATTCCAGGTAACAACTGTATAAAGCTGAATGAGAGAACACCAAGAGTGTGCAAAGCTGTCATCAATGCAAAGGGTGCCTACTTTGAATAATCTCAACAAACAAACACATATTTTGATTTCTTTAACACCTTTTTGGTTACTACATGATTCCAAGAGTGTTGTGAATACTAAAGTTAACCTTTCTGATTATAACCTTTTTTGGCAAGACAGATCTTCCAAAGGTGGGGGAGTGGCAATCTTTACCAAGGATCACCTTCAGTGCTCGGTTGTCTCCACCAAGTCTTTCCTCAAACAATTTGATTTGCTGGTTTTAAGCGTTAAACTTTCAAATAGCTCTTTGTTGACTGTTGCTTTGTGCTATCGTCCTCCATCTGCACCAGCCTGTACCCTACCTAACCTGAGCTCTCTCCTGGCCCCTTACACTAAGTCTGACTTTGTCCTGCTAGGTGACCTAAACTGGAACTCCTAAAGCAATGGTACTCTCTAAATCTTTCTCAGATCAGTATCAATCCCACAAGGTATGACTCCAAACACCCAGAAAAGGCTACTCTCCTCGATCCTCACAAATAATCCTGATATGTATCAGTCTGGTGCTTTCTGTAATGACCTTAGTGATCCCTGTTTTACAGCCTGTGTTCGTAATGGCTGCTCAGTGAAACGACCTGTTCTGATTTGTCATAGACACTTGCTAAAAAAGCTTTAATGAGCAAGCCTTCCTTCATGAACTGGCCTCTGTAACATGGTATAGAATCAGCTTGATCCCCTCTGTCAAAGGTGCTGGGACCTTCTTTTTTAATATTTTCCGTGGTATTGTTTACAAATAAGGCCCCATAAAGAAAATGAGAGTTAAAAACAGGTTCAGCCCCTGGATCTTGAAGAGTTACTCCACCTGAAGTATTCCATTTGGCGAAAGGCTCGGCACCAGCATACTCAGGCTGACTGGCTCTCATTCAGGCAAATGAGAAATAAGTGCACTCAGGCTATCCGGAAGGCCAAAGTTAGTTACTTTAAGGAGCAGTTCTCTCTCTGTGTCTCTAACCCCAAGAAGTTATGGAAAACCCTCCTCCTCACAGCTGCCCATGTCCCTTAATGTTGATGATGTGGTTGTTACTGACAAGAAGCACATGACTGAGCTCTTTAATCACCACTTCATTAAGTCAGGATTCCTATTAGACTCAGCAATGCCTCCTTGCCCGTCCAACATTTCCTCATCTCCCACCTCTAATGCAACTATCCCGATGCTTCTCCATCTTTTCCCCCTGCCCCGCTACAAAGTTTCTCCCCGAAGGCAGTCACTGAGTCTGGGGTGCTAAAGGAGCTCCTTAAACTTAACCCCCAAAAACCATCTGGGTCAGATGGCCAGCTTCTTCAGGCAGAAATTTGCATCCTGTAGCTCCAACTCCAAAAAGTTCTGGGACACTGTGAAGTCCATGGAGAACAAGAGCACCTCCTCCCAGCTACCCACTGCACTGAGGCTAGGTAACACGGTCACCACCGATAAATCCATGATTATCGAAAACTTCAACAAGCATTTCTCAACGGCTGGCCATGCCTTCCGCCTGGCTACTCCAACCTCGGCCAACAGCTCCGCCCCCAACGCAGCTACTCGCCCAAGCCTCTCCAGGTTCTCCTTTACCCAAATCCAGATAGCAGATGTTCTGAAAGAGCTGCAAAACCTGGACCCGTACAAATCAGCTGGGCTTAACAATCTGGACCCTCTATTTCTGAAACTATCTGCCGCCATTGTCGCAACCCCTATTACCAGCCTGTTCAACCTCTCTTTCATATCGTCTGAGATCCCCAAGGATTGGAAAGCTGCCGCAGTCATCCCCCTCTTCAAAGGGGGAGACACCCTGGACCCAAACTGTTACAGACCTATATCCATCCTGCCCTGCCTATCTAAGGTCTTCGAAAGCCAAGTCAACAAACAGGTCACTGACCATCTCGAATCCCACCGTACCTTCTCCGCTGTGCAATCTGGTTTCCGAGCCGGTCACGGGTGCACCTCAGCCACGCTCAAGGTATTAAACGATATCATAACCATCATCGATAAAAGACAGTACTGTGCAGCCGTCTTCATCGACCTTGCCAAGGCTTTCGAGTCTGTCAATCACCATATTCTTATCTGCAGACTCAGTAGCCTCGGTTTTTCTGATGACTGCCTTGCCTGGTTCACCAACTACTTTGCAGACAGAGTTCAGTGTGTCAAATCGGAGGGCATGCTGTCCGGTCCTCTGGCAGTTCAATTCTCGGGCCGACTCTTTTCTCTGTATATATCAATGATGTTGCTCTTTCGCTGCCTGCACCCGCACGCCTGACTAGCATCACCACCCTGGATGGTTCCGACCTTGAATATGTGGACATCTATAAGTACCTAGGTGTCTGGCTAGACTGTAAACTCTCCTTCCAGACTCATATCAAACATCTCCAATCGAAAATCAAATCTAGAGTCGGCTTTCTATTCCGCAACAAAGCCTCCTTCACTCACGCCGCCAAACTTACCCTAGTAAAACTGACTATCCTACCGATCCTCGACTTCGGCGATGTCATCTACAAAATTGCTTCCAACACTCTACTCAGCAAACTGGATGCAGTTTATCACAGTGCCACCCGTTTTGTCACTAAAGCACCTTATACCACCCACCACTACGACCTGTATGCTCTAGTCGGATGGCCCTCGCTACATATTAGTCGCCAGACCCACTGGCTCCAGGTCATCTACAAGTCCATGCTAGGTAAAGCTCCGCCTTATCTCAGTTCACTGGTCACGATGGCAACACCCACCCATAGCACGCGCTCCAGCAGGTGTATCTCACTGATCATCCCTAAAGCCAACACCTCATTTGGCCGCCTTTCGTTCCAGTTCTCTGCTGCCTGTGACTGGAACGAATTGCAAAATCGCTGAAGTTGGAGACTTTTATCTCCCTCACCAACTTCAAACATCTGCTATCTGAGCAGCTAACCGATCGCTGCAGCTGTACATAGTCTATTGGTAAATAGCCCACCCATTTTTACCTACCTCATCCTCATACTGTTTTTTTTATTTACTTTTCCTCTCTTTTGCACACCAATATCTCTACCTGTACATGACCATCTGATCATGTATCACTCCAGTGTTAATCTGCAAAATTGTAATTATTCGCCTACCTCCTCATGCCTTTTGCACACAATGTATATAGACTCCCTTTTTTTCTACTGTGTTATTGACTTGTTAATTGTTTACTCCATGTGTAACTCTGTTTTGTCTGTTCACACTGCTATGCTTTATCTTGGCCAGGTTGCAGTTGCAAATGAGAACTTGTTCTCAACTAGCCTACCTGGTTAAACAAAGGTGAAATAAAAAATAAATAAAAAAAGATGGTTTAGACCCTTGGTTCTTTAAGGTTGCTGCCCCTATCATTGCCAAGCCCATCTCTGACCTTCTTAACCCGTCTCTCCTCTCTGGGGAGGTTCCCATTGCTTGGAAGGCAGCCTCGGTTAATCATTTATTTAAAGGGGAGATCAAGCTGATCTTGACTGCTTATTTCTATTTTACCCTGTTTATCAAAAGTGTTGAAAAAACTTGTCAATAATCAACTTACTGGCTTTCTTGATGTCTATAGTATTCTCTCTGGTATGCAATCTGGTTTCCACTCAGGTTATGGATGTGTCACTGCAACCTTAAAGGTCCTCAATGATGTCACCATTTCCCTTGATTCTAAACAATGTTGTTCTGCTATTTTTATTGACTTGGCCAAAGCTTTTGATACGGTAGACCATTCCATTCTAGTGGGCCGGCTAAGGAGTATTGGTGTCTCTGAGGGGCCTTTGGCCTGGTTTGCTAACTACCTCTCTTAAAGAGTGCAGTGTATAAAGTCAGGCCATCTGCTGTCTCAGCCACTGCATGTCACCAAGGGAGTATCCCAAGGCTTGATCCTAGGCCCCACAATCTTCTCAATTTACATAAACAACATAGCTCAGGCAGTAGGAAGCTCTAGTATTCATTTATATGCAGATGATACAGTCTTATTCTCAGCTGGCCCTTCCCAAGATGTTGTGTTAAACGCTCTACAACAAAGCTTTCTTAGTGTCCAACAAGCTTTTTCTACCCATAACCTTGTTCTGAACACCTCCAAAATAAAGGTAATGTGGTTTGGTAAGAAGAATGCCCCTCTCCCCACAGGTGTGATTTCTACCTCTGAGGGTTCAGAGCTTGAGGTAGTCACCTCATACAAGTATGTGGGAGTATGGCTAGATGGTACACTGTCCATCTGTCAGCACATATCAAAGCTGCAGGCTAAAGTTAAATCTAGTCTTGGTTTCCTCTATCGTAATCGCTCCTTTTTCACCCCAGCTATCGATCTGAACCTGGTTCAGATGACCATCCTACCCCAGCTAGATTACGGAGACGTGATTTATAGATCGGCAGGTAAGGGTGCCACCAATGCTCCATATAGGACACATCACTCCACGCTATACTCCTCTGTAAACTGGTCAACTCTGTACACCCATCGCAAGACCCACTGGTTGATGCTTATTTATAAAACCCTCTTAGGTCTCACTCCCTCCTATCTGAGATATCTACTGCAGCCCTCATCCTCCACATACAACACCTGTATTGCCAGTCACATTCTATTAAAAGTCCCCGAAGCACACACATCCCTGGGTTCCTCGTCTTTTCAGTTCGCTGCAGTTAGCGACTGGAACAAGCTGCAACAAACACTCAAACTGGACAGTTTTATCTCAATCTCTTCATTCAAAGACTCAATCATGGACACTCTTACTGACAGTTGTGGCTGCTTTGCGTGATGTATTGTTGTCTCTCCCTTCTTGCCCTTTGTGCTGTTGTGTGTTCCCAATAATGGATGTACCATGTGTTGTTCTGCTACCATGTTGTGCTGCTACCATGCTGTGTTGTCATGTGTTGCTATGTTGTTGTCTTAGGTCTCTCTTTATGTAGTGTTGTGTTGTCTCTCTTGACATGGTGTGTTATGTCCTATATATATATATATATATATTTTAATATTTTGAATCCCAGCCCCCATCCAGCAGGAGGCCTTTTGCCAGTTAACCCACTGTTCTCCGGTAGTCCGTCATTGTAAATAAGAAGTTGTTCTTAACTGACATGCCTAGTTAAATAAATGTTTTATTTCATAGTTTTGATATCTTAGCTATCATTCTACAGTGTAGAAAAGTCAAAATAAAGAAAAACTGTAACGGTTTTCTAGGTGTGGTGAAGGAGAGTCAGACCAAAACGCAGCGTGTAGATTGTGATCCATGTTTAATCAAACAAACGTAAACATGAAATAACACAAACACTACAAAACAATAAACTTAACGAAAACCGAAACAGCCTATACTTGTCAACTAAATACAGCAACAGGAACAAAGACACCAAGGACAATCACCCACGACAAACTCAAAGAATATGGCTGCCTAAATATGGTTCCCAATCAGAGACAACGATAAATAATATAATAATAATAATAATATATGCCATTTAGCAGACGCTTTTATCCAAAGCGACTTACAGTCATGATTGAGAACCCCACTACCCTGGCGTTACAAGCACCATGCTCTACCAACTGAGCTACAGAAGGACCTGCCTCTGATTGAGAACCACTCCAGACAGCCATAGACTTTGCTAGATCACCCCACTAGCTACAATCCCAATATATACACACCCACATGCCACACCCTGGCCTGCCAAACCCATGCCACACCCTGGCCTGACCCAATACATAAAGATAAATACAAAATACTTCGACCAGGGCGTGACAAAAACCCTGGAATGAGTTAGTGTGACTCGTAATGTATATAATATTTTTCCCCCAATTTTTTTCTGATTTTTTCCCCCACTACAGATGCAAATTTACACGAACAAAACTTACAGAGACACACACAAACAATGACTACATCTAATCTACCCGCTACCACGCTCACACCCCTATCCCTAGTGACTGCGCTGTTGTTTGCCACTTAGTCTTAAATTGTACAAATTTGTGTTTCTTGGTCGCCCATGCTATTTCAAAATTTCAATATTACAATGGCTTGCAAAAGTATTCACCCCCTTGGCATTTTTCATATTTTGTTGCATTACAACCTGGATTTAAAATAGATTTTGGGGGGATTTGTATCATTTGATTTACACAACATGCCTATCATTGTGAAGATGCAAAATATTTTTTACTGTGAAACAAACAAGGAATAAGACAAAAAAAATGAAATCTTGAGCATGCATAACTATTCACCCCCCAAAGTCAATACTTTGTATAGCCACCTTTTGCAGCAATTACAGCTGCAAGTTTCATGGGGTATGTCTCTATAAGCTTGGCACATCTAGCCACTGGGATTTTTGCCCATTCTTCAAGGCAAAACTGCTCCAGCTCCAGCTCCTCCAGCTCCGCTGGTGTACAGCAATCTTTAAGTCATATCACAGTTTCTCATCAATTGGATTGAGGTCTGAGCTTTGACTAGGCCATTCAAAGACATTTAAATGTTTCCCCTTAAACCACTTGAGTGTTGCTTTAGCAGTATGCTTAGTGTCCTGCTCGAAGGTGAACCTCCATCCCAGTCTCAAATCTCTGGAAGAATGAAACAGGTTTCCCTCAATAATTTTCCTGTATTTAGCGCCATCCATCATTCCTTAAATTCTGACCAGTTTCCCAGTCCCCGCCATGAAAAACATCCCCACAGCATGATGCTGCAACCACCATGCTTCTCGGGAGGATGTGAGGTGTTGGGTTTGCGCCAGACATAGCGTTTTCCTTGATGGCCCTCTCTTGGCAGGGTTGATGTGGTGCCATATTCTTTCAATTTTTTAATAATGGATTTAATGGAGCTCTGTGGGATGTTCAAAGTTTCAGATATTTGTTTATAACCCAACCCTGATCTGTACTTCTCTACAACTTTGTCCCTGACCTGTTTGGAGAGCTCCTTGGTCTTCATGGTGCCGCTTGCTTGGTGGTGCCCCTTGCTTAGTGGTGTTGCAGACTCTGGGGTCTTTCAGAATAGGTATAGATATTCTGAGATCATATGACAGATCATGTGGCACTTAGATTGCACACAAGTTGACTTTATTTAACTAATTATCTGACTTCTGAAGGTAATTGGTGGCACTTGATCATATTTAGGGGCTTCATAGCAAAGGGGGTGAATACATATGCTAGCACCACTTTTTTTACTTTTTTTTAAACAATAATTTCAATAACTATTTTGTGTATGTCCATTACATGAAATCCAAATAAAAATAGATTTAAATTACAGGTTGTAATGCAAAAAATAGAAAAAACGCCAAAGGGGATGAATACTTTTGCAAGGCCCTGTAAATCATAGATTTTTCCATTGTGTTAATGATGACAGATTGATTTCCAAGTTTTTAGTATACATTTTTTCAAGATGAGTGATGAAAAGAGAATCGCCAGCTCATTGGGTATCTCCCCCATATGCCATACTTGAAATATGTAGACAGATGGATTAAAAGTAAGTTTACATTGTAATACTTCTGACAACCAACTTTCTAGCTCCGCCCACAACTTCCGGACTTTATACCTTTACCAGAAAGCATGGATTGTCGAGTAATTATTAGTTTAAACTTAAGACATTACTCTGGCGTTGTGCTGTAGAATTTGTGAATTTTGTCTCTTGTATAAGAAATTCTATACATTCGTTTATACTGTACATTTTTGTTAACTGTAATTTTGTTAGTTATGCTCCAACTTTCCCTCCATCTTGTGCCAACCTCAGTTCTTTTTGTGTATTTTTTTGCAGAATTCAATGGTAGCACTTTACCTTGTGTAAAGGCTTTGTGAAGGGTTCTAGGCCTATGTAGTAAATGTTAATATTTTATTGAAAAAATATTTTATAAATCTTGAATAATGTGATATGATTGCAGAGAGCACGCACAATGACTGATACATTCCAGGTAAACAGATATAATCAGAGAAAGAAATGCACATTTTACATGTGGAGGCCTTTCTTTGAATAGTTACAGATTGAAAAGCCATTGATAAAAATGCAACAACTAATGGTTGGGCAATGATCAATTGTAGCCCTAGTTACAGATCAAATCTTTACCAGATTAATATCAACACAGGCCCAATCAGTCTTAACCACCACCACCACAGATCTTGCAGCATTGGGGCCATCGATGGGTCTTCATGGGTTTTTCTGTTTCACCTCCTGTTGTCCTGCCTTTTCTAGCCCCTTCATCATCACATATCAGCTGTGAAGGCAGGCCTGTGGTAGACGAAATCAAAAAGCCCCTACGGCCTGTGCAGACCTATCTCTTTCTCTGCCTGGCAAGAACACAAATAAGACCCATGGAGAGTTGACAGAGAGGCAAGGGGAGGAAATGTACTATTTCACTGAAACACTACTGAGACATTACCCACTTTGTCCAGTGTTCACGGCTGCCATCATCATGTCCAAGATCATCTGGGTGTCTCTCCTGCTGGTCGTCGTGGTCTCCGTTTGGTGCGACAGCACAGGCACAACACAGTATGCAGTATATTACATGTGAGTTTACAATACACTTTCTGCATTACATAGGTAAGTCTTGCATGTCTGCATGTTGTCAGTTCTGTAGATTTATGACACCTGAACATCGCAAGGTCAATGACTAACCGATATTAAACAGTGAATGTACTTCACACCTTTTGAAAGGACTGTTGTGTTCTCAGGGGTTGATCAGTAACACTTTGTTGCAGCATTTCAACATTTATGACAAAATGGGAACAATGATTAAATTAACTCTTCTCCGTTTTGTCTAATCATCTCTTTTGCCAAATGGTCTGTGAGGGACATGCTCTGTACGTGTCGGTGCAAAGGTGAGCATGCCTATTTAGTAAGTACTGTAAATTATAAATGCAAATGAAGACATATTCATTGTATTTGTTGACTATAAAGCAGTTGCTGTAAGTTAACACCACTGCCTAGTTAAACTTAAACCTAAACTTGAACTTGAACTCAAACTCCAACTTATTTCTGTACAAAGTATCCTACAGGCCTGGGAAAGGTCATCGTCAACATCCAAACATAGCATAACTATGATGAATCTGTCATGTGTTTAAAGACATACGCATGTGTAATTGAATGGCTCAGTGGATCTCATTCTCTCTCTCTTCAGTTCTTCCCACTGGGAGAGAAATCTGCTGAAAACCACTCTTTCCCAAAACTGACACGGAGAGGCACAAGCTGATGAAATGCCTTTGCTGCAAAATAACCTGCACTGTATCTCTATCATCTAACCCTGACTTAAGAGTCATGAGGAAATCTCAATGACAGATCACACACACACAAACTGCTGGGCCTTGGCATCAGTTATATCATCAACCGATAACATGTGAAATCACAGTTTTAAAGTGATGACGCAGTACTGTAATGGATGTTCAGTTGTTTTATTCATCATGGAGAGCTCAACCTCAATCTGGTTTTAGTTTTACTTTGGGCCAAAGTCCTACTTTATGTCAAAGTCCTTTGGCATAAAATATCACCAATTGAAAGGAAAAACTATACAAACTACAGTCAGGTCAGCAAATCCTTGTAAGTGTCCGTGGGAACGTGAGTCCACTGCTGTTTACTCCATGTGGTTTCTGTCTGTTTACACTGTAAACCCCTGGTAAGGACGAGTAACAGAGAGGTAAAACATGATAGCACGGACTGTAATCTGAGAGTACTGAGACACGGGCGAACACTGATCAGGAGACTCCTGTATGGGAACCCAGTCTTCACATCAGGAACTAGCCATCAACACCCCTGTCTGTGAGTCAGGAACTAGCCATCAACACCCCTGTCTGTGAGTCAGGAACTAGCCATCAACACCCCTGTCTGTGAGTCAGGAACTAGCCATCAACACCCCTGTCTGTGAGTCAGGAACTAGCCATCAACACCCCTGTCTGTGAGTCTGACTTAGCAACAAGCTTCCAAGCCAGGAAGCAACACATACAGTCATATTCTATGGTATTGCAACACGACAGTTTCCAATGAATTGAACTCCTTTTAAAGACATCTGTAACTGTATGACTCATTCTCCACTGGTCAGCGATGGACCCTGAGACACTGACATATCGTGGGTCAACTTAAGTGAAAGATTCACCGATTGGATTTTGTCCTGTGTCATTTCTTTAACTGATGGGAAACTACTGGTCGTAAACCAAAACAAGAACGTGTGTGTATGTGTGTGCGTGCGTACATACGTATGTGAATGTCTGTCTCCCGGTTGCTGTGCCCTGTGGTGTCTGCCTGCGTAAGACAACCAGTGGGGTGGGGGGTTGCCCCCGTCTTGCCCTGCTGGACTGTATCAGATATGTTATATTTATTTATTTGATTTAACTAGGCAAGTCAGTTAAGAACAAATTCTTATTTACAATGACGGCCTAGGAAAAGGCAAAAGGCCTCCTGCGGGGACGGGGGCTGGGATTCAAAATACAAATAAACACACATCACGACAAGAGAGACACCACAACATAAAGAGAGATCTAAGACAACAACATAGCATGGCAGCAACACATGACAAACACAGTATGGTAGCAACACAACATGACAACAACATGGTAGCAGCACAACATGGTAGCAGAACAACACATGGTAGAAACATTATTGGGCAACAGCACAAAGGGCATGATTGAGTCTTTGAATGAATAGATTGAGATAAAACTGTCCAGTTTGAGTGTTTGTTACAGCTCGTTCCAGTTGCTAGCTGCAGCGAACTGAAAAGACAAGCAACCCAGGGATGTGTGTGCTTTGGGGGATGTGTGTGCACCCTGCCTCACTGGCCATGAGAGTGTTTGTCAGGACAAAATATGGCATAGAGGTAAACTAAAGGGCCTTCTTAATTGATTAATTGTCATACATTAAAGGGCAATTCCACCACTTTTCAACCTCATGTTCATTATCTCCAGCACCATACCAGTGTCTACATACTGTATGTGAAAACAGCACGTTTCTATGATCTGTGGTTAAAAAGATGACAAGAAAGGTCCTAAAAAATGCTTCTCCTTGACGTGGCAGGGTAGGATCAAAATGAAGAGAAACGGTGATTTTCAAAACCTGCAACGAGTTTCTAGCCAGAGAGAGGGTATTTTCTTGGTCCCCGCATCACTGCGACTTTCATAGTGCTTGAAAATCACTGTTTTTAAAATGTAACATGACGATGTCATTGTGTAGAACTTTTAAACTTCATTTTGGGGGGGGGGGTTGGAATTAGCCCTTTCATTTAGCAATTGCTTTATTGATATATTACTATTAGGATGGTATATTATTATATTATTATTATTCTAATATGAATATATATCCTGCCAGGTCACCATGATAATGTAATGACAGTGTAATAAGCATGCATCTGGACACTGTGCACAGATGCAAGTAGCTAGTAGGTATTGTTTGTCAACACAACAGCCTGACATGGCACCTGTTTGTCTCCAGGGCCTCTGAAACTGAAGGTCATCAGCTCACACAGTTTCAGTCACTGACAGTGCGGTTGGCGGTAGGCAAATTTGGGCAACACAACACAGCAAAAGAGCTTGCCTGGGCCAAGGGGCATGTATGAACCAAAAGAACAGAACTAAAATTCCCTGTTGGAGAGGAAGACGAGAGAATCGAGATAAGAGAGGAACTCATGGGCAATGGGCTGATACCAGTTGTTGGAGTCAGGCCATAGAAATCGAATGGTTTTGGCCCACTGAGATAGAGTGGGCTGTTTCTGCTACTGCAGTATGTGAGCCATAGATACCATACCTTCTGCTACTGCAGTATGTGAGCTATAGATACCATACCTTCTGCAAAGCAGTATGTGCAGTTAGTATCTGATGGATGAGCATCTGATTTTGTTGTTGTGTATTAAAAATATCCTTAAATTCACTGCTTTAATAAAGGGGATCAATTAAAAAAATTACAACATACATTTTGGTGCAAACCATTTTGTATGTTCTTCTTCTCGTTCGACGCACAGATAAATGCTCACATCTGTGTTAGCCTCACATCCTGCTTCTCTCTTTCCATACACACTGGTACGATGCATTCACCTTTCACCAGCATCTGCAACAGAGCAAATCAAAACCACAGATTAAAGGTAGTTCCAAGTAGTTGAAAAACAGGGCGCCAATGTTCCAGGACCTGTAAGACATTAAAGCCCCCATGCAGACTATTTGTTTGTGTTTTAAATCATCACTCTATGCCTAATAAATCACTGTGTTTACTTCATGAAAATAACAATGGCTTCCTCTTTCACAAAAAGGACATTACCGTAATTTTTACCATTTCAGAGTGCTTTATCAACCTTATAGTGTGGAAACATCAGATACAAGGTCTAGTTTCTGACGGCACTGCCATACACCATCTGTGTCTCTAGAGAGAGCTCTTCCACACAAAAACAGAGGCTATTGGTCAATGCACTTGTCAGACTCACTATCAATCTCTGATGATTAAGAAAATAAAATGAAGCAACAGGTGTCGAAGACTAATATCTGTTCCACCACCTGTTTGAACACTCCTTTGCATGTGAATTGTTTATGTGGTATCAAGTACTGCAACACAGAGATATTCAGTGAACACCTTGTTTATTGTTAGTTTATAACCACCTACACAGTTTGAGCTCTCTGCTACCCACTCGCTCACTCACTCACTCACTCACTCACTCACTCACACTCACTCACTCACTCACTCACTCACTCACTCACTCACTCACTCACTCACTCACTCACTCACTCATTAACTCACACTCTCTCTCATCTCTCTACATCTCCTTCTGTCTCTCCCTCCCTCACTCCCCCCCTCTCTCTCACACACTCGCTCTCTATTGATCCCTCTCTCTCCTCCTCCTCCTCCTCCTCCTCCACCTTTACCTCTACCCACCTCTCCACCGCTCTCACCTCCCTGCAGGGGGTGCACTTGATGTAGATGGAGATAGCAATGGAAAAATGACGTTGGTTCAGTGTTCTGAATTTTATGAATAATGACTACATGATGTATACATTTAACGTAGAACTATAACTAACAGAATTCTACCCTGTCACTATATGATTGTATGAAATTCATTAGAATCATAAATCTAAATCTGTTGTGTGTAGTTCTAGTCAGAATTAGAACTAGGACTTTTTTTCCCCTTTTTAGTATGTAAGCAGGGTGCAAGTGTGAAACAAATGAGAAGAGGAGCTATCGACAGACAAGCTGGAATACTGTGTTCTTTACAGGACATTCTGTCCCCACCCAGGGAGGGGAGAGACCTTGGGCTTGTAGTAGATTGTATAACAGGTGGCAGACAATGTATGAGTAGGAGAAGACTTGTGAACTATATTGTCATTGTTTCTGAGAGGAGGAGGGACATTTATGACAAAATGTGAGGTATATAGACCAATGTACAGGAAATGATGAGAGCTCTCATAAATACACATTCATGACTATTGTAGACTGGCCTCTGTCTGTTTTCATTTCTATCAGTATCCTACAAATCCTGATATAGCAGACTGAGTAGTTTAATTGAATTGGTTAATGAACATGAGAACTTAATTCTTGTAACATTCAGTCTCTTCCCGAGGCAACATCATATTATAGCACCATGAGACAAACCTATGACATCATTGACACCGACTACTGACTACACCCTCAGGGCTTTTCACCACATGCAGGCTCTGTCCTTCCTCTCCCTGATCCCTTCCTCATCTCTCCAGCTTCTGATGCGTCATGCAAGCCAACCTATTGCATGAAGAATGAACAAAGCAGCTTGTTCAAAATACTTTTGTAAATGAAATTTGTTGTGGTCTCCTCTGATAATTCATTTTTAAAAAAGGAAGATAGTAGAGAAGCAAACGGTGATGTTGTTAGGAGAGCGGCGAACAAGGTGCAATTACACAAGGGAAACTTTAACAGGGCAAGAGTTTAGAGAATGGCGATAGAAGAAATGAGAGAGGGGAGGAACGATGAGTGATATTCAGTGAAGGTGGGTGTGACTCAGCTTTAAAATATTTTAGTGTCAATCATCTTGGCAACTAGTCTGTCCAGTCTTGATAAATACACAGAGTGGAATTTCCACTGCTGCTTCTCTACACAACATGCACAAATTGCAGTTACTACCAAAGCTAACACTACAACAAGAACTCGCTCAATTATTATTGTCTTTGCCTCTTTTACTATCACTTTCGGTGGAATGAGGTGGAATGCAGTCAGTCGGTATTCTATTCTCTTTGTGGTTTATGAGGTTTCGATGGCCTCCTTCAACCACCAAATGGATGACATCCAATCTTCTAGGAACTGACTCGGGGCCTTAACTTTTATGCTGGTGAATGAGGACCCAAAAGCGACTTAACGAAAACAGAGTCTTTATTCCAGTAAATGACAAAAG